>NW_025548815.1:22500-79476 GCF_905237065.1 Salmo salar | reverse complement strand
AAAATTGCATATATTTTTTTTTTCATTTTCACGACACATAAACAGTGACCCCGGTCATGCCGAACTAGCGACATTCTGGACAGGCCTAAAAAACATTTTAAAACTATTTTCACAAAAAATTGCAGATTTCTATTTTTGTCACCAAAAACAATGACTCCGATCATGCCGAACTAGCGACATTTTGGACAGGCCTAAAAAAAACATTTTAGAACAATTTTCACAAAAATAGCTCAGATTTTTTTTCTTCATTTTTTGACACAAAAACAGTGACCCCGGTCATGCCGAACTATCGACATTCTGGACAGGCCTAAAAAACATTTTATAACCATTTTCACAAAAAATTGCAGATATTTTTTTTCATTTTCACGACACAAAAACAGTGACCCCGGTCATGCCGAACTAGCGACATTCTGGACAGGCCTAAAAAACATTTTAAAACTATTTTCACAAAAAATTGCAGATTTCTATTTTTGTCACCAAAAACAATGACTCCGATCATGCCGAACTAGCGACATTTTGGACAGGCCTAAAAAACATTTTAGAACAATTTTCAAAAAAATTGCAGATATTTTTTTTGTTTTCACGACACAAAAACAGTGACCCCGGTCATGCCGAACTAGCGACATTCTGGACAGGCCTAAAAAACATTTTAAAACAATTTTCACAAAAATAGCTCAGATTTTTTTTTTCATTTTTTGACACAAAAACAGTTACCCCGGTCATGCCAAACTATCGACATTCTGGACAGGCCTAAAAAAACATTTTATAACCATTTTCACAAAAAATTGCAGATATTTTTTTTCATTTTCACGACACAAAAACAGTGACCCCGGTCATGCCGAACTAGCGACATTCTGGACAGGCCTAAAAAAACATTTTAAAACTATTTTCACAAAAATTGCAGATTTCTATTTTTGTCACCAAAAACAATGACTCCGATCATGCCGAACTAGCGACATTTTGGACAGGCCTAAAAAAAAACATTTTAGAACAATTTTCACAAAAATAGCTCAGATTTTTTTTCTTCATTTTTTGACACAAAAACAGTGACCCCGGTCATGCCGAACTAGCGACATTCTGGACAGGCCTAAAAAAACATTTTATAACCATTTTCACAAAAATTGCAGATATTTATTTTTATTTTTTGATACAAAAACAGTGACCCCGGTCATGCCGAACTAGCGACATTCTGGACAGGCCTAAAAAAACATTTTATAACCATTTTCACAAAAAATTGCAGATATTTTTTTTTCATTTTCACGACACAAAAACAGTGACCCCGGTCATGCCGAACTAGCAACATTCTGGACAGGCCTAAAAAAACATTTTAAAACTATTTTCACAAAAATTGCAGATTTCTATTTTTGTCACCAAAAACAATGACTCCGATCATGCCGAACTAGCGACATTTTGGACAGGCCTAAAAAAGCATTTTAGAACAATTTTCACCAAAATAGCTCAGATTTTTTTTTTCATTTTTTGACACAAAAACAGTGACCCCGGTCATGCCGAACTATCGACATTCTGGCCAGGCCTAAAAAAACATTTTATAACCATTTTCACCAAAAATTGCAGATATTTTTTTTTCATTTTCACGACACAAAAACAGTGACCCCGGTCATGCCGAACTAGCGACATTCTGGACAGGCCTAAATAAAACATTTTAGAACAATTTTCACAAAAATAGCTCAGATTTTTCTTTTTCATTTTTTGAGACAAAAACAGTGACCCCGGTCATGCCGAACTATCGACATTCTGGACAGGCCTAAAAAAACATTTTATAACCATTTTCAGAAAAAATTGCAGATATTTATTTTTATTTTTTTGACACAAAAACAGTGACCCCGGTCATGTCGAACTAGCGACATTCTGGACAGGTCTAAAAAAACATTTTAAAACTATTTTCACAAAAAATTGCAGATTTCTATTTTTGTCATCAAAAACGATGACTCCGATCATGCCGAACTAGCAACATTTTGGACAGGCCTAAAAAATATTTTATAACCATTTTCACAAAAAAGCTCAGATTTTTTATTTTTCATTTTTTATTTTTTTGACACAAAAACAGTGACCCCGGTCATGCCGAACTATCGACATTCTGGACAGGCCTAAAAAAACATTTTATAACCATTCTCACAAAAAAATGCAGATATTTTTTTTTCATTTTCACGACACAAAAACAGTGACCCCGGCCGAACTAGCGACATTCTGGACAGGCCTAAAAAAAACATTTTAAAACTATTTTCACAAAAATTGCAGATTTCTATTTTTGTCACCAAAAACAATGACTCCGATCATGCCGAACTAGCGACATTTTGGACAGGCCTAAAAAAACATTTTAGAACAATTTTCACAAAAATAGCTCAGATTTTTTTTTTCATTTTTGACACAAAAACAGTGACCACGGTCATGCAGAACTATCGACATTCTGGACAGGCCTAAAAATACATTTTATAACCATTTTCACAAAAATTGCAGATATTTTTTTTGGTTTTCACGACACATAAACAGTGACCCCGGTCATGCCGAACTAGCGACATTCTGGACAGGCCTAAAAAACATTTTAAAACTATTTTCACAAAAATTGCAGATTTCTATTTTTGTCACCAAAAACAATGACTCCGATCATGCCGAACTAGCGACATTTTGGACAGGCCTAAAAAAACATTTTAGAACAATTTTCACAAAAATAGCTCCGATTTTTTTTTTCATTTTTTGACACAAAAACAGTGACCCCGGTCATGCCGAACTATCGACATTCTGGACAGGCCTAAAAAACATTTTATAACCATTCTCACAAAAAAATGCAGATATTTTTTTTCATTTTCACGACACAAAAACAGTGACCCCGGCCGAACTAGCGACATTCTGGACAGGCCTAAAAAAACATTTTAAAACTATTTTCACAAAAAATTGCAGATTTCTATTTTTGTCACCAAAAACAATGACTCCGATCATGCCGAACTAGCGACATTTTGGACAGGCCTAAAAAAAACATTTTAGAACAATTTTCACAAAAATAGCTCAGATTTTTTTTTTCATTTTTTGACACAAAAACAGTGACCCCGGTCATGCCGAACTATCGACATTCTGGCCAGGCCTAAAAAAACATTTTATAACCATTTTCACCAAAAATTGCAGATATTTTTTTTTCATTTTCACGACACAAAAACAGTGACCCCGGTCATGCCGAACTAGCGACATTCTGGACAGGCCTAAATAAAACATTTTAGAACAATTTTCACAAAAATAGCTCAGATTTTTCTTTTTCATTTTTTGAGACAAAAACAGTGACCCCGGTCATGCCGAACTATCGACATTCTGGACAGGCCTAAAAAACATTTTATAACCATTTTCAGAAAAAATTGCAGATATTTATTTTTATTTTTTGACACAAAAACAGTGACCCCGGTCATGTCGAACTAGCGACATTCTGGACAGGTCTAAAAAAACATTTTAAAACTATTTTCACAAAAAATTGCAGATTTCTATTTTTGTCATCAAAAACGATGACTCCGATCATGCCGAACTAGCAACATTTTGGACAGGCCTAAAAAATATTTTATAACCATTTTCACAAAAAAGCTCAGATTTTTTATTTTTCATTTTTTATTTTTTTGACACAAAAACAGTGACCCCGGTCATGCCGAACTATCGACATTCTGGACAGGCCTAAAAAAACATTTTATAACCATTCTCACAAAAAAATGCAGATATTTTTTTTTCATTTTCACGACACAAAAACAGTGACCCCGGCCGAACTAGCGACATTCTGGACAGGCCTAAAAAAACATTTTAAAACTATTTTCACAAAAAATTGCAGATTTCTATTTTTGTCACCAAAAACAATGACTCCGATCATGCCGAACTAGCGACATTTTGGACAGGCCTAAAAAAAACATTTTAGAACAATTTTCACAAAAATAGCTCAGATTTTTTTTTTCATTTTTTGACACAAAAACAGTGACCACGGTCATGCAGAACTATCGACATTCTGGACAGGCCTAAAAATACATTTTATAACCATTTTCACAAAAAATTGCAGATATTTTTTTTGGTTTTCACGACACATAAACAGTGACCCCGGTCATGCCGAACTAGCGACATTCTGGACAGGCCTAAAAAACATTTTAAAACTATTTTCACAAAAATTGCAGATTTCTATTTTTGTCACCAAAAACAATGACTCCGATCATGCCGAACTAGCGACATTTTGGACAGGCCTAAAAAAACATTTTAGAACAATTTTCACAAAAATAGCTCCGATTTTTTTTTTCATTTTTGACACAAAAACAGTGACCCCGGTCATGCCGAACTATCGACATTCTGGACAGGCCTAAAAAAACATTTTATAACCATTCTCACAAAAAATGCAGATATTTTTTTTCATTTTCACGACACAAAAACAGTGACCCCGGCCGAACTAGCGACATTCTGGACAGGCCTAAAAAAAACATTTTAAAACTATTTTCACAAAAATTGCAGATTTCTATTTTTGTCACCAAAAACAATGACTCCGATCATGCCGAACTAGCGACATTTTGGACAGGCCTAAAAAAACATTTTAGAACAATTTTCACAAAAATAGCTCAGATTTTTTTTTTCATTTTTTGACACAAAAACAGTGACCACGGTCATGCCGAACTATCGACATTCTGGACAGGCCTAAAAAACATTTTATAACCATTTTCACAAAAAATTGCAGATATTTTTTTTGGTTTTCACAACACAAAAACAGTGACCCCGGTCATGCCGAACTAAGCGACATTCTGGACAGGCCTAAAAAACATTTTAAAACTATTTTCACAAAAATTGCAGATTTCTATTTTTGTCACCAAAAACAATGACTCCGATCATGCCGAACTAGCGACATTTTGGACAGGCCTAAAAAAAACATTTTAGAACAATTTTCACAAAAATAGCTCAGATTTTTTTTTCTTCATTTTTTGACACAAAAACAGTGACCCCGGTCATGCCGAACTATCGACATTCTGGACAGGCCTAAAAAACATTTTATAACCATTCTCACAAAAAAATGCTGATATTTTTTTTTCATTTTCACGACACAAAAACAGTGACCCCGGTCGAACTAGCGACATTCTGGACAGGCCTAAAAAAACATTTTAAAACTATTTTCACAAAAAATTTTAGATTTCTATTTTTTATTTTTTTGACACAAAAACAGTGACCCCGGTCATGCCGAACTACCGACATTCTGGACAGGCCTAAAAAACATTTTATAACCATTTTCACAAAAAATTGCAGATATTTTTTTTTCATTTTCACGACACATAAACAGTGACCCC
Organism: Salmo salar; assembly: GCF_905237065.1. Classification (NCBI taxonomy): domain Eukaryota; kingdom Metazoa; phylum Chordata; class Actinopteri; order Salmoniformes; family Salmonidae; genus Salmo; species Salmo salar. The sequence goes on along the minus strand of NW_025548815.1, from coordinate 74,170 downwards.
GGTCATGCCGAACTAGCGACATTCTGGACAGGCCTAAAAAAACATTTTAAAACTATTTTCACAAAAAATTGCAGATTTCTATTTTTGTCACCAAAAACAATGACTCCGATCATGCCGAACTAGCGACATTTTGGACAGGCCTAAAAAAACATTTTAGAACAATTTTCACAAAAATAGCTCCGATTTTTTTTTCATTTTTTGACACAAAAACAGTGACCCCGGTCATGCCGAACTATCGACATTCTGGACAGGCCTAAAAAAACATTTTATAACCATTTTCGCAAAAAATTGTAGATATTTTTTTTTCATTTTCACGACACAAAAACAGTGACCCCGGTCATGCCGAACTAGCGACATTCTGGACAGGCCTAAAAAACATTTTAAAACTATTTTCACAAAAAATTGCAGATTTCTATTTTTGTCACCAAAAACAATGACTCCGATCATGCCGAACTAGCGACATTTTGGACAGGCCTAAAAAAACATTTTAGAACAATTTTCAAAAAATTGCAGATATTTTTTTTGTTTTCACGACACAAAAACAGTGACCCCGGTCATGCCGAACTAGCGACATTCTGGACAGGCCTAAAAAACATTTTAAAACAATTTTCACAAAAATAGCTCAGATTTTTTTTTTCATTTTTGACACAAAAACAGTTACCCCGGTCATGCCGAACTATCGACATTCTGGACAGGCCTAAAAAAACATTTTATAACCATTTTCACAAAAAATTGCAGATATTTTTTTTCATTTTCACGACACAAAAACAGTGACCCCGGTCATGCCGAACTAGCGACATTCTGGACAGGCCTAAAAAACATTTTAAAACTATTTTCACAAAAAATTGCAGATATTTATTTTTATTTTTTGACACAAAAACAGTGACCCCGGTCATGCCGAACTATCGACATTCTGGACAGGCCTAAAAAAACATTTTATAACTATTCTCACCAAAAAATGCAGATATTTTTTTTCATTTTCACGACACAAAAACAGTGACCCGAACTAGCGACATTCTGGACAGGCCTAAAAAAACATTTTAAAACTATTTTCACAAAAAATTGCAGATTTCTATTTTTGTCACCAAAAACAAAGACTCCGATCATGCCGAACTAGCGACATTTTGGACAGGCCTAAAAAAACATTTTAGAACAATTTTCACAAAAAATTGCAGATATTTTTTTCATTTTCACGACACAAAAACAGTGACCCCGGTCATGCCGAACTAGCGACATTCTGGACAGGCCTAAAAAACATTTTAAAACTATTTTCACAAAAATTGCAGATTTCTATTTTTGTCACCAAAAACAATGACTCCGATCATGCCGAACTAGCGACATTTTGGACAGGCCTAAAAAAACATTTTAGAACAATTTTCACAAAAATAGCTCTGATTTTTTTTTCTTCATTTTTTGACACAAAAACAGTGACCCCGGTCATGCCGAACTATCGACATTCTGGACAGGCCTAAAAATACATTTTATAACCATTTTCACAAAAAATTGCAGATATTTATTTTTTATTTTTTTGACACAAAAACAGTGACCCCGGTCATGCCGAACTATCGACATTCTGGACAGGCCTAAAAAACATTTTATAACCACTTTCACAAAAAATTACAGATTTCTATTTTTGTCACCAAAAACAATGACTCCGATCATGCCGAACTAGCGACATTTTGGACAGGCCTAAAAAAAACATTTTATAACTATTCTCACAAAATATTGCAGATATTTTTTTTTCATTTTCACGACACAAAAACAGTGACCCTGGTCATGCCGAACTATCGACATTCTGAACAGGCCTAAAAAAACATTTTAAAACTATTTTCACAAAAAATTGCAGATTTCTATTTTTGTCACCAAAAACAATGACTCCGATCATGCCGAACTAGCGACATTTTGGACAGGCCTAAAAAAAACATTTTAGAACAATTTTCACAAAAATAGCTCAGATTTTTTTTTCTTCATTTTTTGACACAAAAACAGTGACCCCGGTCATGCCGAACTATCGACATTCTGGACAGGCCTAAAAAAACATTTCATAACCATTCTCACAAAAAAATGCAGATATTTTTTTTTCATTTTCACGACACAAAAACAGTGACCCCGGCCGAACTAGCGACATTCTGGACAGGCCTAAAAAAACATTTTAAAACTATTTTCACAAAAAATTTTAGATTTCTATTTTTTATTTTTTTGACACAAAAACAGTGACCCCGGTCATGCCGAACTATCGACATTCTGGACAGGCCTAAAAAACATTTTATAACCACTTTCACAAAAAATTGTAGATTTCTATTTTTGTCACCAAAAACGATGACTCCGATCATGCCGAACTAGCGACATTTTGGACAGGCCTAAAAAAACACATTTTAGAACCATTTTCACACAAAAAAGCTCAGATTTTTTTTTCATTTTTTGACACAAAAACAGTGACCCCGGTCATGCCGAACTATCGACATTCTGGACAGGCCTAAAAAAAAGCATTTTAGAACCATTTTCAAAAAAAAGCTCAGAATTCTTTTTTTCATTTTTTGACACAAAAACAGTGACCCCCGGTCATGCCGAACTATCGACATTCTGGACAGGCCTAAAAAAACATTTTAAAACCATTTTCACCAAAAATTGCAGATTTCTATTTTGTCCCTAAAAACGATGACTCCGATCATGCCGAACTATCGACATTCTGGACAGGCCTAAAAAACATTTTAAAACCATTTTCACAAAAAATTGCAGATTTCTATTTTGTCCCTAAAAACGATGACTCCGATCATGCCGAAAAAGCGAAATTCTGGACAGGCCTAAAAAAATTTTAAAACCATTTTCACCAAAAATTGCTGATTTTTTTTTTCATTTTCGTGACACAAAAACAGTGACCCCGGTCATGCCGAACTAGCGACATTCTGGACAGGCCTAAAAAAACATTTTAAAACCATTTTCACAAAAAATTGCAGATTTCTATTTTTGTCACCAAAAACGATGACTCCGATCATGCCGAACTAGCGACATTTTGGAAAGGCCTAAAAAAAAAATTTGAACCATTTTCACACAAAAAAGCTCAGATTTTTTTTTCATTTTTTGACACAAAAACAGTGACCCCGGTCATGCCGAACTATCGACATTCTGGACAGGCCTAAAAAACATTTTAGAACAATTTTCACAAAAAATTGCAGATATTTTTTTCATTTTCACGACACAAAAACAGTGACCCCGGTCATGCCGAACTAGCGACATTCTGGACAGGCCTAAAAATACATTTTATAACCATTTTCACAAAAAATTGCAGATATTTTTTTTCATTTTCACGACACAAAAACAGTGACCCCGGTCATGCCGAACTAGCGACATTCTGGACAGGCCTAAAAAACATTTTAAAACTATTTTCACAAAAAATTGCAGATTTCTATTTTTGTCACCAAAAACAATGACTCCGATCATGCCGAACTAGCGACATTTTGGACAGGCCTAAAAAAAAACATTTTAGAACAATTTTTACAAAAATAGCTCAGAATTTTTTTTCTTCATTTTTTGACACAAAAACAGTGACCCCGGTCATGCCGATCTATCGACATTCTGGACAGGCCTAAAAAAACATTTTATAACCATTTTCACAAAAAATTGCAGATATTTATTTTTTATTTTTTTGACACAAAAACAGTGACCCTGGTCATGCCGAACTAGCGACATTCTGGACAGGCCTAAAAAAACATTTTAAAACTATTTTCACAAAAAATTGCAGATTTCTATTTTTGTCACCAAAAACAATTACTCCGATCATGCCGAACTAGCGACATTTTGGACAGGCCTAAAAAAAACATTTTAGAACAATTTTCACAAAAATAGCTCAGATTTTTATTTTTTCATTTTTTGAGACAAAAACAGTGACCCCCGGTCATGCCGAACTATCGACATTCTGGACAGGCCTAAAAAACATTTTATAACCATTTTCAGAAAAAATTGCAGATATTTATTTTTTATTTTTTTGACACAAAAACAGTGACCCCGGTCATGCCGAACTAGCGACATTCTGGACAGGCCTAAAAAAACATTTTATAACCATTTTCACAAAAAATTGCAGATATTTATTTTTTATTTTTTTGACACAAAAACAGTGACCCCGGTCATGCCGAACTAGCGACATTCTGGACAGGCCTAAAAAAACATTTTATAACCATTTTCACAAAAAATTGCAGATATTTTTTTTCATTTTCACGACACAAAAACAGTGACCCCGGTCATGCCGAACTAGCAACATTCTGGACAGGCCTAAAAAAACATTTTAAAACTATTTTCACAAAAATTGCAGATTTCTATTTTTGTCACCAAAAACAATGACTCCGACCATGCCGAACTAGCGACATTTTGGACAGGCCTAAAAAAAGCATTTTAGAACAATTTTCACCAAAATAGCTCAGATTTTTTTTTCATTTTTTGACACAAAAACAGTGACCCCGGTCATGCCGAACTATCGACATTCTGGACAGGCCTAAAAAAACATTTTATAACCATTTTCAGAAAAAATTGCAGATATTTATTTTTTATTTTTTTGACACAAAAACAGTGACCCCGGTCATGCCGAACTAGCGACATTCTGGACAGGCCTAAAAAAACATTTTATAACCATTTTCACAAAAAATTGCAGATATTTATTTTTTATTTTTTTGACACAAAAACAGTGACCCCGGTCATGCCGAACTAGCGACATTCTGGACAGGCCTAAAAAAACATTTTATAACCATTTTCACAAAAAATTGCAGATATTTTTTTTTCATTTTCACGACACAAAAACAGTGACCCCGGTCATGCCGAACTAGCAACATTCTGGACAGGCCTAAAAAAAACATTTTAAAACTATTTTCACAAAAAATTGCAGATTTCTATTTTTGTCACCAAAAACAATGACTCCGATCATGCCGAACTAGCGACATTTTGGACAGGCCTAAAAAAAGCATTTTAGAACAATTTTCACCAAAATAGCTCAGATTTTTTTTTTCATTTTTTGACACAAAAACAGTGACCCCGGTCATGCCGAACTATCGACATTCTGGACAGGCCTAAAAAACATTTTATAACCATTTTCACCAAAAATTGCAGATATTTTTTTTCATTTTCACGACACAAAAACAGTGACCCCGGTCATGCCGAACTAGCGACATTCTGGACAGGCCTAAATAAAACATTTTAGAACAATTTTCACAAAAATAGCTCAGATTTTTCTTTTTCATTTTTTGAGACAAAAACAGTGACCCCGGTCATGCCGAACTATCGACATTCTGGACAGGCCTAAAAAAACATTTTATAACCATTTTCAGAAAAAATTGCAGATATTTATTTTTATTTTTTTGACACAAAAACAGTGACCCCGGTCATGTCGAACTAGCGACATTCTGGACAGGTCTAAAAAAACATTTTAAAACTATTTTCACAAAAAATTGCAGATTTCTACTTTTGTCATCAAAAACGATGACTCCGATCATGCCGAACTAGCAACATTTTGGACAGGCCTAAAAAAATATTTTATAACCATTTTCACAAAAAAGCTCAGATTTTTTATTTTTCATTTTTATTTTTTTGACACAAAAACAGTGACCCCGGTCATGCCGAACTATCGACATTCTGGACAGGCCTAAAAAAACATTTTATAACCATTCTCACAAAAAAATGCTGATATTTTTTTTTCATTTTCACGACACAAAAACAGTGACCCCGGCCGAACTAGCGACATTCTGGACAGGCCTAAAAAAACATTTTAAAACTATTTTCACAAAAATTGCAGATTTCTATTTTTGTCACCAAAAACAATGACTCCGATCATGCCGAACTAGCGACATTTTGGACAGGCCTAAAAAAACATTTTAGAACAATTTTCACAAAAATAGCTCAGATTTTTTTTTTCATTTTTTGACACAAAAACAGTGACCACGGTCATGCCGAACTATCGACATTCTGGACAGGCCTAAAAAAACATTTTATAACCATTTTCACAAAAAATTGCAGATATTTTTTTTTGGTTTTCACAACACAAAAACAGTGACCCCGGTCATGCCGAACTATCGACATTCTGGACAGGCCTAAAAAAACATTTTATAACCATTTTCACCAAAAATTGCAGATATTTTTTTTTCATTTTCACGACACAAAAACAGTGACCCCGGTCATGCCGAACTAAGCGACATTCTGGACAGGCCTAAATAAAACATTTTAGAACAATTTTCACAAAAATAGCTCAGATTTTTCTTTTTCATTTTTTGAGACAAAAACAGTGACCCCGGTCATGCCGAACTATCGACATTCTGGACAGGCCTAAAAAAACATTTTATAACCATTTTCAGAAAAAATTGCAGATATTTATTTTTATTTTTTTGACACAAAAACAGTGACCCCGGTCATGTCGAACTAGCGACATTCTGGACAGGTCTAAAAAAACATTTTAAAACTATTTTCACAAAAAATTGCAGATTTCTATTTTTGTCATCAAAAACGATGACTCCGATCATGCCGAACTAGCAACATTTTGGACAGGCCTAAAAAAATATTTTATAACCATTTTCACAAAAAAAGCTCAGATTTTTTATTTTTCATTTTTTATTTTTTTTGACACAAAAACAGTGACCCCGGTCATGCCGAACTATCGACATTCTGGACAGGCCTAAAAAAACATTTTATAACCATTCTCACAAAAAAATGCTGATATTTTTTTTTCATTTTCACGACACAAAAACAGTGACCCCGGCCGAACTAGCGACATTCTGGACAGGCCTAAAAAAAACATTTTAAAACTATTTTCACAAAAAATTGCAGATTTCTATTTTTGTCACCAAAAACAATGACTCCGATCATGCCGAACTAGCGACATTTTGGACAGGCCTAAAAAAAACATTTTAGAACAATTTTCACAAAAATAGCTCAGATTTTTTTTTCTTCATTTTTTGACACAAAAACAGTGACCACGGTCATGCCGAACTATCGACATTCTGGACAGGCCTAAAAAAACATTTTATAACCATTTTCACAAAAAATTGCAGATATTTTTTTGGTTTTCACAACACAAAAACAGTGACCCCGGTCATGCCGAACTAGCGACATTCTGGACAGGCCTAAAAAACATTTTAAAACTATTTTCACAAAAATTGCAGATTTCTATTTTTGTCACCAAAAACAATGACTCCGATCATGCCGAACTAGCGACATTCTGGACAGGCCTAAAAAAACATTTTAGAACAATTTTCACAAAAATAGCTCAGATTTTTTTTTCTTAATTTTTTGACACAAAAACAGTGACCCCGGTCATGCCGAACTATCGACATTCTGGACAGGCCTAAAAAAACATTTTATAACCATTCTCACAAAAAATGCTGATATTTTTTTTCATTTTCACGACACAAAAACAGTGACCCCGGTCGAACTAGCGACATTCTGGACAGGCCTAAAAAACATTTTATAACTATTTTCACAAAAATTTTAGATTTCTATTTTTTATTTTTTCGACACAAAAACAGTGACCCCGGTCATGCCGAACTACCGACATTCTGGACAGGCCTAAAAAACATTTTATAACCATTTTCACAAAAAATTGCATATATTTTTTTTTCGTTTTCACGACACATAAACAGTGACCCCGGTCATGCCGAACTAGCGACATTCTGGACAGGCCTAAAAAAACATTTTAAAACTATTTTCACAAAAATTGCAGATTTCTATTTTTGTCACCAAAAACAATGACTCCGATCATGCCGAACTAGCGACATTTTGGACAGGCCTAAAAAAACATTTTAGAACAATTTTCACAAAAATAGCTCAGATTTTTTTTCTTCATTTTTTGACACAAAAACAGTGACCCCGGTCATGCCGAACTATCGACATTCTGGACAGGCCTAAAAAACATTTTATAACCATTTTCACAAAAAATTGCAGATATTTTTTTTCATTTTCACGACACAAAAACAGTGACCCCGGTCATGCCGAACTAGCGACATTCTGGACAGGCCTAAAAAACATTTTATAACTATTTTCACAAAAAATTGCAGATTTCTATTTTTGGTCACACACAAAAACAATGACTCCGATCATGCCGAACTAGCGACATTTTGGACAGGCCTAAAAAAAACATTTTAGAACAATTTTCACAAAAATAGCTCAGATTTTTTTTCTTCATTTTTTGACACAAAAACAGTGACCCCGGTCATGCCGAACTATCGACATTCTGGACAGGCCTAAAAAACATTTTATAACCATTTTCACAAAAAATTGCAGATATTTATTTTTTATTTTTTGATACAAAAACAGTGACCCCGGTCATGCCGAACTAAGCGACATTCTGGACAGGCCTAAAAAACATTTTATAACCATTTTCACAAAAAATTGCAGATATTTTTTTTCATTTTCACGACACAAAAACAGTGACCCCGGTCATGCCGAACTAGCAACATTCTGGACAGGCCTAAAAAAACATTTTAAAACTATTTTCACAAAAATTGCAGATTTCTATTTTTGTCACCAAAAACAATGACTCCGATCATGCCGAACTAGCGACATTTTGGACAGGCCTAAAAAAAGCATTTTAGAACAATTTTCACCAAAATAGCTCAGATTTTTTTTTTCATTTTTTGACACAAAAACAGTGACCCCGGTCATGCCGAACTATCGACATTCTGGCCAGGCCTAAAAAAACATTTTATAACCATTTTCACCAAAAATTGCAGATATTTTTTTTTCATTTTCACGACACAAAAACAGTGACCCCGGTCATGCCGAACTAGCGACATTCTGGACAGGCCTAAATAAAACATTTTAGAACAATTTTCACAAAAATAGCTCAGATTTTTCTTTTTCATTTTTTGAGACAAAAACAGTGACCCCGGTCATGCCGAACTATCGACATTCTGGACAGGCCTAAAAAAACATTTTATAACCATTTTCAGAAAAAATTGCAGATATTTATTTTTATTTTTTTGACACAAAAACAGTGACCCCGGTCATGTCGAACTAGCGACATTCTGGACAGGTCTAAAAAACATTTTAAAACTATTTTCACAAAAATTGCAGATTTCTATTTTTGTCATCAAAAACGATGACTCCGATCATGCCGAACTAGCAACATTTTGGACAGGCCTAAAAAATATTTTATAACCATTTTCACAAAAAAAGCTCAGATTTTTTATTTTTCATTTTTATTTTTTTTGACACAAAAACAGTGACCCCGGTCATGCCGAACTATCGACATTCTGGACAGGCCTAAAAAAACATTTTATAACCATTCTCACAAAAAATGCAGATATTTTTTTTCATTTTCACGACACAAAAACAGTGACCCCGGCCGAACTAGCGACATTCTGGACAGGCCTAAAAAAACATTTTAAAACTATTTTCACAAAAAATTGCAGATTTCTATTTTTGTCACCAAAAACAATGACTCCGATCATGCCGAACTAGCGACATTTTGGACAGGCCTAAAAAAACATTTTAGAACAATTTTCACAAAAATAGCTCAGATTTTTTTTCTTCATTTTTTGACACAAAAACAGTGACCACGGTCATGCCGAACTATCGACATTCTGGACAGGCCTAAAAAAACATTTTATAACCATTTTCACAAAAAATTGCAGATATTTTTTTTGGTTTTCACAACACAAAAACAGTGACCCCGGTCATGCCGAACTAGCGACATTCTGGACAGGCCTAAAAAACATTTTAAAACTATTTTCACAAAAATTGCAGATTTCTATTTTTGTCACCAAAAACAATGACTCCGATCATGCCGAACTAGCGACATTTTGGACAGGCCTAAAAAAACATTTTAGAACAATTTTCACAAAAATAGCTCAGATTTTTTTTTCTTAATTTTTGACACAAAAACAGTGACCCCGGTCATGCCGAACTATCGACATTCTGGACAGGCCTAAAAAAACATTTTATAACCATTCTCACAAAAAAATGCTGATATTTTTTTTCATTTTCACGACACAAAAACAGTGACCCCGGTCGAACTAGCGACATTCTGGACAGGCCTAAAAAACATTTTAAAACTATTTTCACAAAAATTTTAGATTTCTATTTTTTATTTTTTTGACACAAAAACAGTGACCCCGGTCATGCCGAACTACCGACATTCTGGACAGGCCTAAAAAACATTTTATAACCATTTTCACAAAAAATTGCATATATTTTTTTTCATTTTCACGACACATAAACAGTGACCCCGGTCATGCCGAACTAGCGACATTCTGGACAGGCCTAAAAAACATTTTAAAACTATTTTCACAAAAAATTGCAGATTTCTATTTTTGTCACCAAAAACAATGACTCCGATCATGCCGAACTAGCGACATTTTGGACAGGCCTAAAAAAACATTTTAGAACAATTTTCACAAAAATAGCTCAGATTTTTTTCTTCATTTTTTGACACAAAAACAGTGACCCCGGTCATGCCGAACTATCGACATTCTGGACAGGCCTAAAAAACATTTTATAACCATTTTCACAAAAAATTGCAGATATTTTTTTTCATTTTCACGACACAAAAACAGTGACCCCGGTCATGCCGAACTAGCGACATTCTGGACAGGCCTAAAAAACATTTTAAAACTATTTTCACAAAAAATTGCAGATTTCTATTTTTGTCACCAAAAACAATGACTCCGATCATGCCGAACTAGCGACATTTTGGACAGGCCTAAAAAAACATTTTAGAACAATTTTCAAAAAAATTGCAGATATTTTTTTTTTGTTTTCACGACACAAAAACAGTGACCCCGGTCATGCCGAACTAGCGACATTCTGGACAGGCCTAAAAAAACATTTTAAAACAATTTTCACAAAAATAGCTCAGATTTTTTTTTTTCATTTTTTGACACAAAAACAGTTACCCCGGTCATGCCAAACTATCGACATTCTGGACAGGCCTAAAAAAACATTTTATAACCATTTTCACAAAAAATTGCAGATATTTTTTTTTCATTTTCACGACACAAAAACAGTGACCCCGGTCATGCCGAACTAGCGACATTCTGGACAGGCCTAAAAAAACATTTTAAAACTATTTTCACAAAAAATTGCAGATTTCTATTTTTGTCACCAAAAACAATGACTCCGATCATGCCGAACTAGCGACATTTTGGACAGGCCTAAAAAAAACATTTTAGAACAATTTTCACAAAAATAGCTCAGATTTTTTTTTCTTCATTTTTTGACACAAAAACAGTGACCCCGGTCATGCCGAACTAGCGACATTCTGGACAGGCCTAAAAAAACATTTTATAACCATTTTCACAAAAATTGCAGATATTTATTTTTTATTTTTTGATACAAAAACAGTGACCCCGGTCATGCCGAACTAGCGACATTCTGGACAGGCCTAAAAAACATTTTATAACCATTTTCACAAAAAATTGCAGATATTTTTTTTTCATTTTCACGACACAAAAACAGTGACCCCGGTCATGCCGAACTAGCAACATTCTGGACAGGCCTAAAAAAACATTTTAAAACTATTTTCACAAAAAATTGCAGATTTCTATTTTTGTCACCAAAAACAATGACTCCGATCATGCCGAACTAGCGACATTTTGGACAGGCCTAAAAAAGCATTTTAGAACAATTTTCACCAAAATAGCTCAGATTTTTTTTTCATTTTTTGACACAAAAACAGTGACCCCGGTCATGCCGAACTATCGACATTCTGGCCAGGCCTAAAAAACATTTTATAACCATTTTCACCAAAAATTGCAGATATTTTTTTTCATTTTCACGACACAAAAACAGTGACCCCGGTCATGCCGAACTAGCGACATTCTGGACAGGCCTAAATAAAACATTTTAGAACAATTTTCACAAAAATAGCTCAGATTTTTCTTTTTCATTTTTTGAGACAAAAACAGTGACCCCGGTCATGCCGAACTATCGACATTCTGGACAGGCCTAAAAAACATTTTATAACCATTTTCAGAAAAAATTGCAGATATTTATTTTTATTTTTTGACACAAAAACAGTGACCCCGGTCATGTCGAACTAGCGACATTCTGGACAGGTCTAAAAAACATTTTAAAACTATTTTCACAAAAAATTGCAGATTTCTATTTATGTCATCAAAAACGATGACTCCGATCATGCCGAACTAGCAACATTTTGGACAGGCCTAAAAAAATATTTTATAACCATTTTCACAAAAAAGCTCAGATTTTTTATTTTTCATTTTTTATTTTTTTGACACAAAAACAGTGACCCCGGTCATGCCGAACTATCGACATTCTGGACAGGCCTAAAAAACATTTTATAACCATTCTCACAAAAAAATGCAGATATTTTTTTTCATTTTCACGACACAAAAACAGTGACCCCGGCCGAACTAGCGACATTCTGGACAGGCCTAAAAAAACATTTTAAAACTATTTTCACAAAAAATTGCAGATTTCTATTTTTGTCACCAAAAACAATGACTCCGATCATGCCGAACTAGCGACATTTTGGACAGGCCTAAAAAAACATTTTAGAACAATTTTCACAAAAATAGCTCAGATTTTTTTTTTCATTTTTTGACACAAAAACAGTGACCACGGTCATGCAGAACTATCGACATTCTGGACAGGCCTAAAAATACATTTTATAACCATTTTCACAAAAAATTGCAGATATTTTTTTTGGGTTTTCACGACACATAAACAGTGACCCCGGTCATGCCGAACTAGCGACATTCTGGACAGGCCTAAAAAAACATTTTAAAACTATTTTCACAAAAATTGCAGATTTCTATTTTTGTCACCAAAAACAATGACTCCGATCATGCCGAACTAGCGACATTTTGGACAGGCCTAAAAAAACATTTTAGAACAATTTTCACAAAAATAGCTCCGATTTTTTTTTTCATTTTTTGACACAAAAACAGTGACCCCGGTCATGCCGAACTATCGACATTCTGGACAGGCCTAAAAAACATTTTATAACCATTCTCACAAAAAAATGCAGATATTTTTTTTCATTTTCACGACACAAAAACAGTGACCCCCGGCCGAACTAGCGACATTCTGGACAGGCCTAAAAAAACATTTTAAAACTATTTTCACAAAAATTGCAGATTTCTATTTTTGTCACCAAAAACAATGACTCCGATCATGCCGAACTAGCGACATTTTGGACAGGCCTAAAAAAAACATTTTAGAACAATTTTCACAAAAATAGCTCAGATTTTTTTTTTCATTTTTTGACACAAAAACAGTGACCACGGTCATGCCGAACTATCGACATTCTGGACAGGCCTAAAAAAACATTTTATAACCATTTTCACAAAAAATTGCAGATATTTTTTTTGGTTTTCACAACACAAAAACAGTGACCCCGGTCATGCCGAACTAGCGACATTCTGGACAGGCCTAAAAAACATTTTAAAACTATTTTCACAAAAATTGCAGATTTCTATTTTTGTCACCAAAAACAATGACTCCGATCATGCCGAACTAGCGACATTTTGGACAGGCCTAAAAAAACATTTTAGAACAATTTTCACAAAAATAGCTCAGATTTTTTTTCTTCATTTTTTGACACAAAAACAGTGACCCCGGTCATGCCGAACTATCGACATTCTGGACAGGCCTAAAAAAACATTTTATAACCATTCTCACAAAAAAATGCTGATATTTTTTTTTCATTTTCACGACACAAAAACAGTGACCCCGGTCGAACTAGCGACATTCTGGACAGGCCTAAAAAAACATTTTAAAACTATTTTCACAAAAAATTTTAGATTTCTATTTTTTATTTTTTTGACACAAAAACAGTGACCCCGGTCATGCCGAACTACCGACATTCTGGACAGGCCTAAAAAACATTTTATAACCATTTTCACAAAAAATTGCAGATATTTTTTTTTCATTTTCACGACACATAAACAGTGACCCCGGTCATGCCGAACTAGCGACATTCTGGACAGGCCTAAAAAACATTTTAAAACTATTTTCACAAAAATTGCAGATTTCTATTTTTGTCACCAAAAACAATGACTCCGATCATGCCGAACTAGCGACATTTTGGACAGGCCTAAAAAAACATTTTAGAACAATTTTCACAAAAATAGCTCCGATTTTTTTTTTTCATTTTTGACACAAAAACAGTGACCCCGGTCATGCCGAACTATCGACATTCTGGACAGGCCTAAAAAAACATTTTATAACCATTTTCGCAAAAAATTGTAGATATTTTTTTTCATTTTCACGACACAAAAACAGTGACCCCGGTCATGCCGAACTAGCGACATTCTGGACAGGCCTAAAAAAACATTTTAAAACTATTTTCACAAAAATTGCAGATTTCTATTTTTGTCACCAAAAACAATGACTCCGATCATGCCGAACTAGCGACATTTTGGACAGGCCTAAAAAACATTTTAGAACAATTTTCAAAAAAATTGCAGATATTTTTTTTGTTTTCACGACACAAAAACAGTGACCCCGGTCATGCCGAACTAGCGACATTCTGGACAGGCCTAAAAAACATTTTAAAACAATTTTCACAAAAATAGCTCAGATTTTTTTTTTCATTTTTTGACACAAAAACAGTTACCCCGGTCATGCCGAACTATCGACATTCTGGACAGGCCTAAAAAACATTTTATAACCATTTTCACAAAAAATTGCAGATATTTTTTTTCATTTTCACGACACAAAAACAGTGACCCCGGTCATGCCGAACTAGCGACATTCTGGACAGGCCTAAAAAAACATTTTAAAACTATTTTCACAAAAATTGCAGATTTCTATTTTTGTCACCAAAAACAATGACTCCGATCATGCCGAACTAGCGACATTTTGGACAGGCCTAAAAAAAACATTTTAGAACAATTTTCACAAAAATAGCTCAGATTTTTTTTCTTCATTTTTTGACACAAAAACAGTGACCCCGGTCATGCCGAACTATCGACATTCTGGACAGGCCTAAAAAACATTTTATAACCATTTTCACAAAAAATTGCAGATATTTATTTTTTATTTTTTTGACACAAAAACAGTGACCCCGGTCATGCCGAACTATCGACATTCTGGACAGGCCTAAAAAAACATTTTATAACTATTCTCACCAAAAATGCAGATATTTTTTTTCATTTTCACGACACAAAAACAGTGACCGAACTAGCGACATTCTGGACAGGCCTAAAAAACATTTTAAAACTATTTTCACAAAAATTGCAGATTTCTATTTTTGTCACCAAAAACAAAGACTCCGATCATGCCGAACTAGCGACATTTTGGACAGGCCTAAAAAAACATTTTAGAACAATTTTCACAAAAATTGCAGATATTTTTTTTCATTTTCACGACACAAAAACAGTGACCCCGGTCATGCCGAACTAGCGACATTCTGGACAGGCCTAAAAAACATTTTAAAACTATTTTCACAAAAAATTGCAGATTTCTATTTTTGTCACCAAAAACAATGACTCCGATCATGCCGAACTAGCGACATTTTGGACAGGCCTAAAAAAACATTTTAGAACAATTTTCACAAAAATAGCTCTGATTTTTTTCTTCATTTTTTGACACAAAAACAGTGACCCCGGTCATGCCGAACTATCGACATTCTGGACAGGCCTAAAAATACATTTTATAACCATTTTCACAAAAAATTGCAGATATTTATTTTTTTTTTTTGACACAAAAACAGTGACCCCGGTCATGCCGAACTATCGACATTCTGGACAGGCCTAAAAAACATTTTATAACCACTTTCACAAAAATTACAGATTTCTATTTTTGTCACCAAAAACAATGACTCCGATCATGCCGAACTAGCGACATTTTGGACAGGCCTAAAAAAACATTTTATAACTATTCTCACAAAATATTGCAGATATTTTTTTTCATTTTCACGACACAAAAACAGTGACCCTGGTCATGCCGAACTATCGACATTCTGAACAGGCCTAAAAAACATTTTAAAACTATTTTCACAAAAAATTGCAGATTTCTATTTTTGTCACCAAAAACAATGACTCCGATCATGCCGAACTAGCGACATTTTGGACAGGCCTAAAAAAACATTTTAGAACAATTTTCACAAAAATAGCTCAGATTTTTTTTTCTTCATTTTTTGACACAAAAACAGTGACCCCGGTCATGCCGAACTATCGACATTCTGGACAGGCCTAAAAAACATTTCATAACCATTCTCACAAAAAAATGCAAGATATTTTTTTTCATTTTCACGACACAAAAACAGTGACCCCGGCCGAACTAGCGACATTCTGGACAGGCCTAAAAAACATTTTAAAACTATTTTCACAAAAAATTTTAGATTTCTATTTTTTATTTTTTTGACACAAAAACAGTGACCCCGGTCATGCCGAACTATCGACATTCTGGACAGGCCTAAAAAACATTTTATAACCACTTTCACAAAAAATTACAGATTTCTATTTTTGTCACCAAAAACAATGACTCCGATCATGCCGAACTAGCGACATTTTGGACAGGCCTAAAAAAAACATTTTATAACTATTCTCACAAAATATTGCAGATATTTTTTTTTCATTTTCACGACACAAAAACAGTGACCCTGGTCATGCCGAACTATCGACATTCTGGACAGGCCTAAAAAAACATTTTATAACCATTTTCACAAAAAATTGCAGATATTTTTTTTTCATTTTCACGACACAAAAACAGTGACCGAACTAGCAACATTCTGGACTGGCCTAAAAAAAATTTTAAAACCATTTTCACAAAAAATTGTAGATTTCTATTTTGTCCCTAAAAACGATGACTCCGATCATGCTGAAAAAAACACATTCTTGACAGGCCTAAAAAAAATGTTTAACCTGTTAGGGCTAGGGGGCAGCATTGACACGGCTGGATAAAAAACATACCCGATTTAATCTGGTTACCACTCCTACTCAGTAACTAGAATATGCATATACTTATTACATATGGATAGAAAACACCCTAAATTTTCTAAAACTGTTTGAATGGTGTCTGTGAGTATAACAGAACTCAAATGGCAGGTCAAAACCTGAGAGATTCCTTTACAGGAAGTGGCCTGTCTGACCATTTCTGGAACTTCTTTGCCATCTCTATCATTTACTAAGGATCTCTGCTCTAACGTGACACTTCCCACGTCTTCCATAGGCTCTCAGAGCCCGGGAAAAAACAGAATGTCGTCATGCCAGCCCCAGGCTGAAACACATTATCGCCTTTCTCAAGTGGCCCATCAAGAGACACTAGCTTATGCGCGTGACCCCGACCGCCCCCGCCTTTGGGATTTTTTCCTCTGTTTGCCGAAAAGGAGATTCCCTGTCGGAATATTATCGCTTTTCTACGAGAAAAATGACGTAAAAATTGATTTTAAACAGCGGTTGACATGCTTCGACGTACGGCAATGGAATACTTTGAATTTTATTGTCAGGAATTGCGCCAAGCGCGTGACACTTCTTTACTATTTCGGATAGTGTCTGGAACGCATACGAACAAAACGCCGCTATTCGGATATAACGATGGATTATTTTGGACCAAACCAACATTTGTTATTGAAGTAGCTGTCCTGGGTGTGCATTCTGACGAAGACAACAAAAGGTAATGACATTTTTATAATAGTAAATATGATTATGGTGAGTGCTAAACTTGCCGGGTGTCTAAATAGCGAGCCCGTGATGCCTGGGCTATGTACTTAGAATATTGCAAAATGTGCTTTCACCAAAAAGCTATTTTAAAATCGGACATATCGAGTGCATAGAGGAGGTCTGTATCTATAATTCTTAAAATAATTGTTATGCTTTTTGTGAACGTTTATCGTGAGTAATTTAGTAAAATGTTAGCGAATTCCCCGGAAGTTTGCGGGGGTATGCTAGTTCTGAACGTCACATGCTAATGTAAAAAGCTGGTTTTTGATATAAATATGAACTTGATTGAACAAAACATGCATGTATTGTATAACATAATGTCCTAGGGTTGTCATCTGATGAAGATCATCAAAGGTGAGTGCTGCATTTAGCTGTCTTCTGGGTTTGGTGACATTATATGCTGGCTTGAAAAATGGGTGTCTGATTATTTCTGGCTTGGTACTCTGCTGACATAATCTAATGTTTTGCTTTCGTTGTAAAGCCTTTTTGAAATCGGACAGTGTGGTTAGATTAACGAGAGTCTTATCTTTAAATGGCTGTAAAATAGTCATATGTTTGAGAAATTGAAGTAATAGGATTTTTAAGATTTTGAAAATCGCGCCACAGGCTGCAAGTGGCTGTTACGTAGGTGGGACGAATTCGTCCCGCCGGTCCCATAGAGGTTAAAACCATTTTCACAAAAAATTGCAGATTTTTTTTTTCATTTTCGTGACACAAAAACAGTGACACCGGTTCATGCCGAACTAGCGACATTTTGGACAGGCCTAAAAAAAACATTTTAGAACCATTTTCACAAAAAAAGCTCAGATTTTCTTTTTCATTTTTTGACACAAAAACAGTGACCCCGGTTATGCCGAACTATCGACATTCTGGAAAGGCCTAAAAAAACATTTTATAACCATTTTCACAAAAAATTGCAGATATTTTTTTTTCATTTTCATGACACAAAAACATTGACCCCGGTCATGCCGAACTAGCGACATTCTGGACAGGCCTAAAAATTTTTTTAAACCATTTTCACAAAAAATTGCAGGTTTCAATTTTGTCCCTAAAAACAATGACACCGATCATGCAGAAAAAGCGACATTCTGGACAGGCCTAAAAAAACATTTTAAAACCATTTTCACCAAAAATTGCAGATTTCTATTTTTGTCACCAAAAACAATGACTCCGATCATGCCGAACTAGCGACATTTTGGACAGGCCTAAAAAAAACATTTTAGAACAATTTTCACAAAAATAGCTCAGATTTTTTTTCTTCATTTTTTGACACAAAAACAGTGACCCCGGTCATGCCGAACTATCGACATTCTGGACAGGCCTAAAAATACATTTTATAACCATTTTCACAAAAATTGCAGATTTCTATTTTTATTTTTGACACAAAAACAATGACCCCGGTCATGCCGAACTAGCGACATTCTGGACAGGCCTAAAAAAACATTTTAAAACTATTTTCACAAAAATTGCAGATTTCTATTTTTGTCACCAAAAACAATGACTCCGATCATGCCGAACTAGCGACATTTTGGACAGGCCTAAAAAAACATTTTAGAACAATTTTCACAAAAATAGTTCAGATTTTTTTCATTTTTTGACACAAAAACAGTGACCCCGGTCATGCCGAACTATCGACATTCTGGACAGGCCTAAAAAAACATTTTATAACCATTCTCACAAAAAAATGCAGATATTTTTTTTTCATTTTCACAACACAAAAACAGTGACCCCGGCCGAACTAGCGACATTCTGGACAGGCCTAAAAAACATTTTAAAACTATTTTCACAAAAATTGCAGATTTCGATTTTTGTCACCAAAAACAATGACTCCGATCATGCCGAACTAGCGACATTTTGGACAGGCCTAAAAAAACATTTTAGAACAATTTTCACAAAAATAGCTCAGATTTTTTTCATTTTTTGACACAAAAACAGTGACCCCGGTCATGCCGAACTATCGACTTTCTGGACAGGCCTAAAAAACATTTAAAAACTATTTTCACAAAAATTGCAGATTTCTATTTTTGTCACCAAAAACAATGACTCCGATCATGCCGAACTAGCGACATTTTGGACAGGCCTAAAAAAAC
Organism: Salmo salar; assembly: GCF_905237065.1. NCBI lineage: Eukaryota > Metazoa > Chordata > Actinopteri > Salmoniformes > Salmonidae > Salmo > Salmo salar. The sequence goes on along the minus strand of NW_025548815.1, from coordinate 54,477 downwards.
ATTTTAGAACAATTTTCACAAAAATAGCTCAGATTTTTTTTTTTCATTCTTTGACACAAAAACAGTGACCCCGGTCATGCCGAACTATCGACATTCTGGACAGGCCTAAAAAACATTTTATAACCACTTTCACAAAAAATTACAGATATTTTTTTTTCATTTTCACGACACAAAAACAGTGACCCCGGTCATGCTGAACTAGCGACATTCTGGACAGGCCTAAAAAAACATTTTAAAACTATTTTCACAAAAAATTGCAGATTTCTATTTTTGTCACCAAAAACAATGACTCGATCATGCCGAACTAGCGACATTTTGGACAGGCCTAAAAAAAACATTTTAGAACAATTTTCACAAAAATAGCTCAGATTTTTTTTTTTCATTTTTTGACACAAAAACAGTGACCCCGGTCATGCCGAACTATCGACATTCTGGACAGGCCTAAAAAACATTTTATAACCACTTTCACAAAAAATTACAAATTTCTATTTTTGTCAACAAAAACAATGACTCCGATCATGCCGAACTAGCGACATTTTGGACAGGCCTAAAAAAAACATTTTATAACTATTCTCACAAAATATTGCAGATAATTTTTTTCATTTTCACGACACAAAAACAGTGACCCTGGTCATGCCGAACTATCGACATTCTGGACAGGCCTAAAAAACATTTTATAACCATTTTCACAAAAAATTGCAGATATTTTTTTTTCATTTTCACGACACAAAAACAGTGACCCCGGTCATGCCGAACTAGCAACATTCTGGACTGGCCTAATTTTTTTTTTTTTAAACAATTTTCACAAAAAATTGTAGATTTCTATTTTGTCCCTAAAAACGATGACTCCGATCATGCTGAAAAAAACACATTCTTGACAGGCCTAAAAAAATGTTTAAAACCATTTTCACAAAAATTGCAGATTTTTTTTTCATTTTCGTGACACAAAAACAGTGACACCGGTTCATGCCGAACTAGCGACATTTTGGACAGGCCTAAAAAAAAACATTTTAGAACCATTTTCACAAAAAAAGCTCAGATTTTCTTTTTCATTTTTTGACACAAAAACAGTGACCCCGGTTATGCCGAACTATCGACATTCTGGAAAGGCCTAAAAAACATTTTATAACCATTTTCACAAAAAATTGCAGATATTTTTTTTTCATTTTCATGACACAAAAACATTGACCCCGGTCATGCCGAACTAGCGACATTCTGGACAGGCCTACATTTTTTTTTAAACCATTTTCACAAAAAATTGCAGGTTTCAATTTTGTCCCTAAAAACAATGACACCGATCATGCCGAAAAAGCGACATTCTGGACAGGCCTAAAAAAACATTTTAAAACCATTTTCACAAAAAATTGCAGATTTCTATTTTTGTCACAAAAACAATGACTCCGATCATGCCGAACTAGCGACATTTTGGACAGGCCTAAAAAAACATTTTAGAACAATTTTCACAAAAATAGCTCAGATTTTTTTCATTTTTTGACACAAAAACAGTGACCCCGGTCATGCCGAACTATCGACTTTCTGGACAGGCCTAAAAAAACATTTAAAAACTATTTTCACAAAAAATTGCAGATTTCTATTTTTGTCACCAAAAACAATGACTCCGATCATGCCGAACTAGCGACATTTTGGACAGGCCTAAAAAAACATTTTAGAACAATTTTCACAAAAATAGCTCAGATTTTTTTTTTCATTCTTTGACACAAAAACAGTGACCCCGGTCATGCCGAACTATCGACATTCTGGACAGGCCTAAAAAACATTTTATAACCACTTTCACAAAAAATTACAGATATTTTTTTTCATTTTCACGACACAAAAACAGTGACCCCGGTCATGCTGAACTAGCGACATTCTGGACAGGCCTAAAAAACATTTTAAAACTATTTTCACAAAAAATTGCAGATTTCTATTTTTGTCACCAAAAACAATGACTCCGATCATGCCGAACTAGCGACATTTTGGACAGGCCTAAAAAAACATTTTAGAACAATTTTCACAAAAATAGCTCAGATTTTTTTTTTTCATTTTTTGACACAAAAACAGTGACCCCGGTCATGCCGAACTATCGACATTCTGGACAGGCCTAAAAAACATTTTATAACCACTTTCACAAAAAATTACAGATTTCTATTTTTGTCACCAAAAACAATGACTCCGATCATGCCGAACTAGCGACATTTTGGACAGGCCTAAAAAAAACATTTTAGAACAATTTTCACAAAAAATTGCAGATATTTTTTTTTCATTTTCACGACACAAAAACAGTGACCCCGGTTATGCCGAACTATCGACATTCTGGAAAGGCCTAAAAAAACATTTTATAACCATTTTCACAAAAAATTGCAGATATTTTTTTTTTCATTTTCATGACACAAAAACATTGACCCCGGTCATGCCGAACTAGCGACATTCTGGACAGGCCTACATTTTTTTTTAAACCATTTTCACAAAAAATTGCAGGTTTCAATTTTGTCCCTAAAAACAATGACACCGATCATGCCGAAAAAGCGACATTCTGGACAGGCCTAAAAAAACATTTTAAAACCATTTTCACAAAAAATTGCAGATTTCTATTTTTGTCACAAAAAACAATGACTCCGATCATGCCGAACTAGCGACATTTTGGACAGGCCTAAAAAAACATTTTAGAACAATTTTCACAAAAATAGCTCAGATTTTTTTTCTTCATTTTTTACACAAAAACAGTGACCCCGGTCATGCCAAACTATCGACATTCTGGACAGGCCTAAAAAACATTTTATAACCATTTTCACAAAAAATTGCAGATATTTATTTTTTATTTTTTTGACACAAAAACAGTGACCCCGGTCATGCCGAACTAGCGACATTCTGGACAGGCCTAAAAAACATTTTAAAACTATTTTCACAAAAATTGCAGATTTCTATTTTTGTCACCAAAAACAATGACTCCGATCATGCCGAACTAGCGACATTTTGGACAGGCCTAAAAAAACATTTTAGAACAATATTCACAAAAATAGCTCAGATTTTTTTTCTTCATTTTTTGACACAAAAACAGTGACCCCGGTCATGCCGAACTATCGACATTCTGGACAGGCCTAAAAATACATTTTATAACCATTTTCACAAAAAATTGCAGATATTTATTTTTTATTTTTTGACACAAAAACAGTGACCCCCGGTCATGCCGAACTAGCGACATTCTAGACAGGCCTAAAAAACATTTTAAAACTATTTTCACAAAAATTGCAGATTTCTATTTTTGTCACCAAAAACAATGACTCCGATCATGCCGAACTAGCGACATTCTGGACAGGCCTAAACATTTTTTTAAACCATTTTCACAAAAAATTGCAGGTTTCAATTTTGTCCCTAAAAACAATGACACCGATCATGCCGAAAAAGCGACATTCTGGACAGGCCTAAAAAACATTTTAAAACCATTTTCACAAAAAATTGCAGATTTCTATTTTTGTCACCAAAAACAATGACTCCGATCATGCCGAACTAGCGACATTTTGGACAGGCCTAAAAAAACATTTTAGAACAATTTTCACAAAAATAGCTCAGATTTTTTTTCTTCATTTTTTGACACAAAAACAGTGACCCCGGTCATGCCGAACTATCGACATTCTGGACAGGCCTAAAAATACATTTTATAACCATTTTCACAAAAATTGCAGATATTTATTTTTTATTTTTTTGACACAAAAACAGTGACCCCGGTCATGCCGAACTAGCGACATTCTGGACAGGCCTAAAAAACATTTTAAAACTATTTTCACAAAAAATTGCAGATTTCTATTTTTGTCACCAAAAACAATGACTCCGATCATGCGGAACTAGCGACATTTTGGACAGGCCTAAAAAAACATTTTAGAACAATTTTCACAAAAATAGCTCAGATTTTTTTTTCATTTTTTGACACAAAAACAGTGACCCCGGTCATGCCGAACTATCGACATTCTGGACAGGCCTAAAAAACATTTTATAACTATTCTCACAAAAAAATGCAGATATTTTTTTTCATTTTCACGACACAAAAACAGTGACCGAACTAGCGACATTCTGGACAGGCCTAAAAAACATTTTAAAACTATTTTCACAAAAAATTGCAGATTTCTATTTTTGTCACCAAAAACAATGACTCCGATCATGCCGAACTAGCGACATTTTGGACAGGCCTAAAAAAACATTTTAGAACAATTTTCACAAAAATAGCTCAGATTTTTTTTTTCATTTTTTGACACAAAAACAGTGACCCCGGTCATGCCGAACTATCGACATTCTGGACAGGCCTAAAAAAACATTTTATAACTATTCTCACAAAAAATGCAGATATTTTTTTTTCATTTTCACGACATAAAAACAGTGACCGAACTAGCGACATTCTGGACAGGCCTAAAAAACATTTTAAAACTATTTTCACAAAAATTGCAGATTTCTATTTTTGTCACCAAAAACAATGACTCCGATCATGCAGAACTAGCGACATTTTGGACAGGCCTAAAAAAACATTTTAGAACAATTTTCACAAAAATAGCTCAGATTTTTTTTTTCATTTTTTGACACAAAAACAGTGACCCCGGTCATGCCGAACTATCGACATTCTGGACAGGCCTAAAAAAACATTTTATAACTATTCTCACAAAAAATGCAGATATTTTTTTTTCATTTTCACGACACAAAAACAGTGACCGAACTAGCGACATTCTGGACAGGCCTAAAAAACATTTTAAAACTATTTTCACAAAAAATTGCAGATTTCTATTTTTGTCACCAAAAACAATGACTCCGATCATGCCGAACTAGCGACATTTTGGACAGGCCTAAAAAAACATTTTAGAACAATTTTCACAAAAATTGCAGATATTTTTTTCATTTTCACGACACAAAAACAGTGACCCCGGTCATGCCGAACTAGCGACATTCTGGACAGGCCTAAAAAACATTTTAAAACTATTTTCACAAAAAATTGCAGATTTCTATTTTTGTCACCAAAAACAATGACTCCGATCATGCCGAACTAGCGACATTTTGGACAGGCCTAAAAAAACATTTTAGAACAATTTTCACAAAAAATTGCAGATATTTTTTTCATTTTCACGACACAAAAACAGTGACCCCGGTCATGCCGAACTAGCGACATTCTGGACAGGCCTAAAAAACATTTTAAAACTATTTTCACAAAAAATTGCAGATTTCTATTTTTGTCACCAAAAACAATGACTCCGATCATGCCGAACTAGCGACATTCTGGACAGGCCTAAAAAAACATTTTAAAACTATTTTCACAAAAATTGCAGATTTCTACTTTTGTCACCAAAAACAATGACTCCGATCATGCCGAACTAGCGACATTTTGGACAGGCCTAAAAAAACATTTTAGAACAATTTTCACAAAAATAGCTCAGATTTTTTTTTCATTTTTTGACACAAAAACAGTGACCCCGGTCATGCCGAACTATCGACTTTCTGGACAGGCCTAAAAAACATTTAAAAACTATTTTCACAAAAATTGCAGATTTCTATTTTTGTCACCAAAAACAATGACTCCGATCATGCCGAACTAGCGACATTTTGGACAGGCCTAAAAAAACATTTTAGAACAATTTTCACAAAAATAGCTCAGATTTTTTTTTTCATTTTTTGACACAAAAACAGTGACCCCGGTCATGCCGAACTATCGACATTCTGGACAGGCCTAAAAAACATTTTATAACCACTTTCACAAAAAATTACAGATATTTTTTTTCATTTTCACGACACAAAAACAGTGACCCCGGTCATGCCGAACTAGCGACATTCTGGACAGGCCTAAAAAACATTTTAAAACTATTTTCACAAAAAATTGCAGATTTCTATTTTTGTCACCAAAAACAATGACTCCGATCATGCCGAACTAGCGACATTTTGGACAGGCCTAAAAAAAACATTTTAGAACAATTTTCACAAAAATAGCTCAGATTTTTTTTTTCATTTTTTGACACAAAAACAGTGACCCCGGTCATGCCGAACTATCGACATTCTGGACAGGCCTAAAAAACATTTTATAACCACTTTCACAAAAAATTACAGATTTCTATTTTTGTCACCAAAAACAATGACTCCGATCATGCCGAACTAGCGACATTTTGGACAGGCCTAAAAAAACATTTTATAACTATTCTCACAAAATATTGCAGATATTTTTTTTTCATTTTCACGACACAAAAACAGTGACCCTGGTCATGCCGAACTATCGACATTCTGGACAGGCCTAAAAAAACATTTTATAACCATTTTCACAAAAAATTGCAGATATTTTTTTTTTATTTTCACGACACAAAAACAGTGACCCCGGTCATGCCGAACTAGCAACATTCTGGACTGGCCTAAATTTTTTTTTTTTAAACCATTTTCACAAAAAATTGTAGATTTCTATTTTGTCCCTAAAAACGATGACTCCGATCATGCTGAAAAAATCTCCTAAAAAATTTTAAATTTAAATTGCATTTTTTCCAAACGAACTAGCGACATTTTGGACAGGCCTAAAAAAAAACATTTTAGAACCATTTTCACAAAAAAAGCTCAGATTTTCTTTTTCATTTTTTGACACAAAAACAGTGACCCCGGTTATGCCGAACTATCGACATTCTGGAAAGGCCTAAAAAAACATTTTATAACCATTTTCACAAAAAATTGCAGATATTTTTTTTTTCATTTTCATGACACAAAAACATTGACCCCGGTCATGCCGAACTAGCGACATTCTGGACAGGCCTAAAATTTTTTTTAAACCATTTTCACTAAAAATTGCAGGTTTCAATTTTGTCCCTAAAAACAATGACACCGATCATGCCGAAAAAGCGACATTCTGGACAGGCCTAAAAAAACATTTTAAAACCATTTTCACAAAAAATTGCAGATTTCTATTTTTGTCACCAAAAACAATGACTCCGATCATGCCGAACTAGCGACATTTTGGACAGGCCTAAAAAAAACATTTTAGAACAATTTTCACAAAAATAGCTCAGATTTTTTTTTCTTCATTTTTTGACACAAAAACAGTGACCCCGGTCATGCCGAACTATCGACATTATGGACAGGCCTAAAAAACATTTTATAACCATTTTCACAAAAAATTGCAGATATTTATTTTTATTTTTTTGACACAAAAACAGTGAACCCCGGTCATGCCGAACTAGCGACATTCTGGACAGGCCTAAAAAACATTTTAAAACTATTTTCACAAAAATTGCAGATTTCTATTTTTGTCACCAAAAACAATGTCTCCGATCATGCCGAACTAGCGACATTTTGGACAGGCCTAAAAAAACATTTTAGAACAATTTTCACAAAAATTGCAGATATTTTTTTTCATTTTCACGACACAAAAACAGTGACCCCGGTCATGCCGAACTAGCGACATTCTGGACAGGCCTAAAAAACATTTTAAAACTATTTTCACAAAAATTGCAGATTTCTATTTTTGTCACCAAAAACAATGACTCCGATCATGCCGAACTAGCGACATTCTGGACAGGCCTAAAAAACATTTTAAAACTATTTTCACAAAAAATTGCAGATTTCTATTTTTGTCACCAAAAACAATGACTCCGATCATGCCGAACTAGCGACATTTTGGACAGGCCTAAAAAAACATTTTAGAACAATTTTCACAAAAATAGCTCAGATTTTTTTTTCATTTTTTGACACAAAAACAGTGACCCCGGTCATGCCGAACTATCGACTTTCTGGACAGGCCTAAAAAACATTTAAAAACTATTTTCACAAAAATTGCAGATTTCTATTTTTGTCACCAAAAACAATGACTCCGATCATGCCGAACTAGCGACATTTTGGATAGGCCTAAAAAAACATTTTAGAACAATTTTCACAAAAATAGCTCAGATTTTTTTTTTTCATTTTTTGACACAAAAACAGTGACCCCGGTCATGCCGAACTATCGACATTCTGGACAGGCCTAAAAAACATTTTATAACCACTTTCACAAAAAATTACAGATATTTTTTTCATTTTCACGACACAAAAACAGTGACCCCGGTCATGCCGAACTAGCGACATTCTGGACAGGCCTAAAAAACATTTTAAAACTATTTTCACAAAAAATTGCAGATTTCTATTTTTGTCACCAAAAACAATGACTCCGATCATGCCGAACTAGCGACATTTTGGACAGGCCTAAAAAAACATTTTAGAACAATTTTCACAAAAATAGCTCAGATTTTTTTTCTTCATTTTTTGACACAAAAACAGTGACCCCGGTCATGCCGAACTATCGACATTCTGGACAGGCCTAAAAAAACATTTTATAACCATTTTCACAAAAAATTGCAGATATTTATTTTTTATTTTTTGACACAAAAACAGTGACCCCGGTCATGCCGAACTAGCGACATTCTGGACAGGCCTAAAAAACATTTTAAAACTATTTTCACAAAAATTGCAGATTTCTATTTTTGTCACCAAAAACAATGACTCCGATCATGCCGAACTAGCGACATTTTGGACAGGCCTAAAAAAACATTTTAGAACAATATTCACAAAAATAGCTCAGATTTTTTTTCTTCATTTTTTGACACAAAAACAGTGACCCCGGTCATGCCGAACTATCGACATTCTGGACAGGCCTAAAAATACATTTTATAACCATTTTCACAAAAAATTGCAGATATTTATTTTTTATTTTTTTGACACAAAAACAGTGACCCCGGTCATGCCGAACTAGCGACATTCTGGACAGGCCTAAAAAACATTTTAAAACTATTTTCACAAAAATTGCAGATTTCTATTTTTGTCACCAAAAACAATGACTCCGATCATGCCGAACTAGCGACATTTTGGACAGGCCTAAAAAAAACATTTTAGAACAATATTCACAAAAATAGCTCAGATTTTTTTTTCTTCATTTTTGACACAAAAACAGTGACCCCGGTCATGCCGAACTATCGACATTCTGGACAGGCCTAAAAATACATTTTATAACCATTTTCACAAAAAATTGCAGATATTTATTTTTTATTTTTTTGACACAAAAACAGTGACCCCGGTCATGCCGAACTAGCGACATTCTAGACAGGCCTAAAAAAACATTTTAAAACTATTTTCACAAAAATTGCAGATTTCTATTTTTGTCACCAAAAACAATGACTCCGATCATGCCGAACTAGCGACATTTTGGACAGGCCTAAAAAAACATTTTAGAACAATTTTCACAAAAATAGCTCCGATTTTTTTTTTCATTTTTGACACAAAAACAGTGACCCCGGTCATGCCGAACTATCGACATTCTGGACAGGCCTAAAAAACATTTTATAACCATTTTCACAAAAAATTGCAGATATTTTTTTTCATTTTCACGACACAAAAACAGTGACCCCGGTCATGCCGAACTAGCGACATTCTGGACAGGCCTAAAAAACATTTTAAAACTATTTTCACAAAAATTGCAGATTTCTATTTTTGTCACCAAAAACAATGACTCCGATCATGCCGAACTAGCGACATTTTGGACAGGCCTAAAAAAACATTTTAGAACAATTTTCACAAAAATAGCTCAGATTTTTTTTTCATTTTTTGACACAAAAACAGTGACCCCGGTCATGCCGAACTATCGACATTCTGGACAGGCCTAAAAAACATTTTATAACCATTTTCACAAAAAATTGCAGATATTTTTTTTTGTTTTCACGACACAAAAACAGTGACCCCGGTCATGCCGAACTAGCGACATTCTGGACAGGCCTAAAAAACATTTTAAAACTATTTTCACAAAAAATTGCAGATTTCTATTTTTGTCACCAAAAACAATGACTCCGATCATGCGGAACTAGCGACATTTTGGACAGGCCTAAAAAAACATTTTAGAACAATTTTCACAAAAATAGCTCACATTTTTTTTTCATTTTTGACACAAAAACAGTGACCCCGGTCATGCCGAACTATCAACATTCTGGACAGGCCTAAAAAAACATTTTATAACTATTCTCACAAAAAAATGCAGATATTTTTTTTCCATTTTCTCGACACAAAAACAGTGACCGAACTAGCGACATTCTGGACAGGCCTAAAAAAACATTTTAAAACTATTTTCACAAAAAATTGCAGATATTTATTTTTTATTTTTTTGACACAAAAACAGTGACCCCGGTCATGCCGAACTAGCGACATTCTGGACAGGCCTAAAAAAACATTTTATAACCATTTTCACAAAAAATTGCAGATATTTTTTTTTCATTTTCACGACACAAAAACAGTGACCCCGGTCATGCCGAACTAGCGACATTCTGGACAGGCCTAAAAAAACATTTTAAAACTATTTTCACAAAAAATTGCAGATTTCTATTTTTGTCACCAAAAACAATGACTCCGATCATGCCGAACTAGCGACATTTTGGACAGGCCTAAAAAAACATTTTAGAACAATTTTCACAAAAATAGCTCAGATTTTTTTTCATTTTTTGACACAAAAACAGTGACCCCGGTCATGCCGAACTATCGACATTCTGGACAGGCCTAAAAAAACATTTTATAACCATTTTCACAAAAAATTGCAGATATTTTTTTTTGTTTTCACGACACAAAAACAGTGACCCCGGTCATGCCGAACTAGCGACATTCTGGACAGGCCTAAAAAAACATTTTAAAACTATTTTCACAAAAAATTGCAGATTTCTATTTTTGTCACCAAAAACAATGACTCCGATCATGCGGAACTAGCGACATTTTGGACAGGCCTAAAAAAAACATTTTAGAACAATTTTCACAAAAATAGCTCACATTTTTTTTTTCATTTTTTGACACAAAAACAGTGACCCCGGTCATGCCGAACTATCAACATTCTGGACAGGCCTAAAAAAAACATTTTATAACTATTCTCACAAAAAAATGCAGATATTTTTTTTCCATTTTCTCGACACAAAAACAGTGACCGAACTAGCGACATTCTGGACAGGCCTAAAAAACATTTTAAAACTATTTTCACAAAAATTGCAGATTTCTATTTTTGTCACCAAAAACAATGACTCCGATCATGCCGAACTAGCGACATTTTGGACAGGCCTAAAAAAACATTTTAGAACAATTTTCACAAAAATAGCTCAGATTTTTTTTTCATTTTTTGACACAAAAACAGTGACCCCGGTCATGCCGAACTATCGAGATTCTGGACAGGCCTAAAAAAACATTTTATAACTATTCTCACCAAAAAATGCAGATATTTTTTTTCATTTTCACGACACAAAAACAGTGACCGAACTAGCGACATTCTGGACAGGCCTAAAAAACATTTTAAAACTATTTTCACAAAAAATTGCAGATTTCTATTTTTGTCACCAAAAACAATGACTCCGATCATGCCGAACTAGCGACATTTTGGACAGGCCTAAAAAAACATTTTAGAACAATTTTCACAAAAATTGCAGATATTTTTTTCATTTTCACGACACAAAAACAGTGACCCCGGTCATGCCGAACTAGCGACATTCTGGACAGGCCTAAAAAACATTTTATAACCATTTTCACAAAAAATTGCAGATATTTTTTTTCATTTTCACGACACAAAAACAGTGACCCCGGTCATGCCGAACTAGCGACATTCTGGACAGGCCTAAAAAAACATTTTAAAACTATTTTCACAAAAAATTGCAGATTTCTATTTTTGTCACCAAAAACAATGACTCCGATCATGCCGAACTAGCGACATTTTGGACAGGCCTAAAAAAACATTTTAGAACAATTTTCACAAAAATAGCTCAGATTTTTTTTCATTTTTTGACACAAAAACAGTGACCCCGGTCATGCCGAACTATCGACATTCTGGACAGGCCTAAAAAACATTTTATAACCATTCTCACAAAAAAATGCAGATATTTTTTTTTCATTTTCACGACACAAAAACAGTGACCCCGGCCGAACTAGCGACATTCTGGACAGGCCTAAAAAACATTTTAAAACTATTTTCACAAAAATTGCTCAGATTTCTTATTTTTGTCACCAAAAACAATGACTCCGATCATGCCGAACTATCGACATTTTGGACAGGCCTAAAAAAACATTTTAGAACAATTTTCACAAAAATAGCTCAGATTTTTTTTTTCATTTTTTGACACAAAAACAGTGACCCCGGTCATGCCGAACTATCGACATTCTGGACAGGCCTAAAAAAACATTTTATAACCATTTTCACAAAAAATTGCAGATATTTTTTTTTGTTTTCACGACACAAAAACAGTGACCCCGGTCATGCCGAACTAGCGACATTCTGGACAGGCCTAAAAAACATTTTAAAACTATTTTCACAAAAATTGCAGATTTCTATTTTTGTCACCAAAAACAATGACTCCGATCATGCGGAACTAGCGACATTTTGGACAGGCCTAAAAAAACATTTTAGAACAATTTTCACAAAAATAGCTCAGATTTTTTTTTTCATTTTTTGACACAAAAACAGTGACCCCGGTCATGCCGAACTATCGACATTCTGGACAGGCCTAAAAAAACATTTTATAACTATTCTCACAAAAAAATGCAGATATTTTTTTTCATTTTCACGACACAAAAACAGTGACCGAACTAGCGACATTCTGGACAGGCCTAAAAAACATTTTAAAACTATTTTCACAAAAAATTGCAGATTTCTATTTTTGTCACCAAAAACAATGACTCCGATCATGCCGAACTAGCGACATTTTGGACAGGCCTAAAAAAACATTTTAGAACAATTTTCACAAAAAATTGCAGATATTTTTTTCATTTTCACGACACAAAAACAGTGACCCCGGTCATGCCGAACTAGCGACATTCTGGACAGGCCTAAAAAACATTTTAAAACTATTTTCACAAAAATTGCAGATATTTTTTTCATTTTCACGACACAAAAACAGTTACCCCGGTCATGCCGAACTAGCGACATTCTGGACAGGCCTAAAAAACATTTTAAAACTATTTTCACAAAAATTGCAGATTTCTATTTTTGTCACCAAAAACAATGACTCCGATCATGCCGAACTAGCGACATTTTGGACAGGCCTAAAAAAACATTTTAGAACAATTTTCACAAAAATAGCTCAGATTTTTTTTCTTCATTTTTTGACACAAAAACAGTGACCCCGGTCATGCCGAACTATCGACATTCTGGACAGGCCTAAAAAACATTTTATAACCATTTTCACAAAAAATTGCAGATATTTATTTTTTATTTTTTGACACAAAAACAGTGACCCCGGTCATGCCGAACTAGCGACATTCTGGACAGGCCTAAAAAACATTTAAAAACTATTTTCACAAAAATTGCAGATTTCTATTTTTGTCACCAAAAACAATGACTCCGATCATGCCGAACTAGCGACATTTTGGACAGGCCTAAAAAAACATTTTAGAACAATTTTCACAAAAATAGCTCCGATTTTTTTTTTCATTTTTGACACAAAAACAGTGACCCCGGTCATGCCGAACTATCGACATTCTGGACAGGCCTAAAAAACATTTTATAACCATTTTCACAAAAAATTGCAGATATTTTTTTTCATTTTCACGACACAAAAACAGTGACCCCGGTCATGCCGAACTAGCGACATTCTGGACAGGCCTAAAAAACATTTTAAAACTATTTTCACAAAAATTGCAGATTTCTATTTTTGTCACCAAAAACAATGACTCCGATCATGCCGAACTAGCGACATTTTGGACAGGCCTAAAAAAACATTTTAGAACAATTTTCACAAAAATAGCTCAGATTTTTTTTTCATTTTTTGACACAAAAACAGTGACCCCGGTCATGCCGAACTATCGACATTCTGGACAGGCCTAAAAAAACATTTTATAACCATTCTCACAAAAAATGCAGATATTTTTTTTCATTTTCACGAAACAAAAACAGTGACCCCGGCCGAACTAGCGACATTCTGGACAGGCCTAAAAAACATTTTAAAACTTTTTTCACAAAAATTGCAGATTTCTATTTTTGTCACCAAAAACAATGACTCCGATCATGCCGAACTAGCGACATTTTGGACAGGCCTAAAAAAAACATTTTAGAACAATTTTCACAAAAATAGCTCACATTTTTTTTTCATTTTTGACACAAAAACAGTGACCCCGGTCATGCCGAACTATCGACATTCTGGACAGGCCTAAAAAACATTTTATAACTATTCTCACCAAAAAATGCAGATATTTTTTTTCATTTTCACGACACAAAAACAGTGACCGAACTAGCGACATTCTGGACAGGCCTAAAAAACATTTTAAAACTATTTTCACAAAAATTGCAGATTTCTATTTTTGTCACCAAAAACAATGACTCCGATCATGCCGAACTAGCGACATTTTGGACAGGCCTAAAAAAACATTTTAGAACAATTTTCACAAAAAATTGCAGATATTTTTTTTATTTTCACGACACAAAACAGTGACCCCGGTCATGCCGAACTAGCGACATTCTGGACAGGCCTAAAAAACATTTTATAACCATTTTCACAAAAAATTGCAGATATTTTTTTTCATTTTCACGACACAAAAACAGTGACCCCGGTCATGCCGAACTAGCGACATTCTGGACAGGCCTAAAAAAAATTTTTAAAACTATTTTCACAAAAATTGCAGATTTCTATTTTTGTCACCAAAAACAATGACTCCGATCATGCCGAACTAGCGACATTTTGGACAGGCCTAAAAAAACATTTTAGAACAATTTTCACAAAAATAGCTCAGATTTTTTTTCATTTTTTGACACAAAAACAGTGACCCCGGTCATGCCGAACTATCGACATTCTGGACAGGCCTAAAAAAACATTTTATAACCATTCTCACAAAAAATGCTGATATTTTTTTTCATTTTCACGACACAAAAACAGTGACCCCGGCCGAACTAGCGACATTCTGGACAGGCCTAAAAAACATTTTAAAACTTTTTCACAAAAATTGCAGATTTCTATTTTTGTCACCAAAAACAATGACTCCGATCATGCCGAACTAGCGACATTTTGGACAGGCCTAAAAAAACATTTTAGAACAATTTTCACAAAAATAGCTCAGATTTTTTTTTCATTTTTGACACAAAAACAGTGACCCCGGTCATGCCGAACTATCGACATTCTGGACAGGCCTAAAAAAACATTTTATAACTATTCTCACAAAAAAATGCAGATATTTTTTTTCATTTTCACGACACAAAAACAGTGACCGAACTAGCGACATTCTGGACAGGCCTAAAAAACATTTTAAAACTATTTTCACAAAAATTGCAGATTTCTATTTTTGTCACCAAAAACAATGACTCCGATCATGCCGAACTAGCGACATTTTGGACAGGCCTAAAAAAACATTTTAGAACAATTTTCACAAAAATTGCAGATATTTTTTTTCATTTTCACGACACAAAAACAGTGACCCCGGTCATGCCGAACTAGCGACATTCTGGACAGGCCTAAAAAAACATTTTAAAACTATTTTCACAAAAAATTGCAGATTTCTATTTTTGTCACCAAAAACAATGACTCCGATCATGCCGAACTAGCGACATTTTGGACAGGCCTAAAAAAACATTTTAGAACAATTTTCACAAAAATTGCAGATATTTTTTTTCATTTTCACGACACAAAAACAGTTACCCCGGTCATGCCGAACTAGCGACATTCTGGACAGGCCTAAAAACATTTTATAACTATTTTCACAAAAATTGCAGATTTTATTTTTTCACACAAAAACAATGACTCCGATCATGCCGAACTAGCGACATTTTGGACAGGCCTAAAAAAACATTTTAAAACTATTTTCACAAAAAATTGCAGATTTCTATTTTTGTCACCAAAAACAATGACTCCGATCATGCCGAACTAGCGACATTTTGGACAGGCCTAAAAAAACATTTTAGAACAATTTTCACAAAAATAGCTCAGATTTTTTTTCATTTTTTCGACACAAAAACAGTGACCCCGGTCATGCCGAACTATCGACATTCTGGACAGGCCTAAAAAAACATTTTATAACCATTCTCACAAAAAATGCAGATATTTTTTTTTCATTTTTACGACACAAAAACAGTGACCCCGGCCGAACTAGCGACATTCTGGACAGGCCTAAAAAACATTTTAAAACTATTTTCACAAAAATTGCAGATTTCTATTTTTGTCACCAAAAACAATGACTCCGATCATGCCGAACTAGCGACATTTTGGACAGGCCTAAAAAAACATTTTAGAACAATTTTCACAAAAATAGCTCAGATTTTTTTTTTCATTTTTTGACACAAAAACAGTGACCCCGGTCATGCCGAACTATCGACATTCTGGACAGGCCTAAAAAAACATTTTATAACCATTTTCACAAAAAATTGCAGATATTTTTTTTTGTTTTCACGACACAAAAACAGTGACCCCGGTCATGCCGAACTAGCGACATTCTGGACAGGCCTAAAAAACATTTTAAAACTATTTTCACAAAAAATTGCAGATTTCTATTTTTGTCACCAAAAACAATGACTCCGATCATGCGGAACTAGCGACATTTTGGACAGGCCTAAAAAAACATTTTAGAACAATTTTCACAAAAATAGCTCAGATTTTTTTTTCATTTTTTGACACAAAAACAGTGACCCCGGTCATGCCGAACTATCGACATTCTGGACAGGCCTAAAAAAACATTTTATAACCATTCTCACAAAAAAATGCAGATATTTTTTTTCATTTTCACGACACAAAAACAGTGACCCGGAACTAGCGACATTCTGGACAGGCCTAAAAAACATTTTAAAACTATTTTCACAAAAAATTGCAGATTTCTATTTTTGTCACCAAAAACAATGACTCCGATCATGCCGAACTAGCGACATTTTGGACAGGCCTAAAAAAACATTTTAGAACAATTTTCACAAAAATAGCTCAGATTTTTTTTTTCATTTTTCGACACAAAAACAGTGACCCCGGTCATGCCGAACTATCGACATTCTGGACAGGCCTAAAAAACATTTTATAACCATTTTCACAAAAATTGCAGATATTTTTTTTGATTTTCACGACACAAAAACAGTGACCCCGGTCATGCCGAACTAGCGACATTCTGGACAGGCCTAAAAAACATTTTAAAACTATTTTCACAAAAATTGCAGATTTCTATTTTTGTCACCAAAAACAATGACTCCGATCATGCGGAACTAGCGACATTTTGGACAGGCCTAAAAAACATTTTAGAACAATTTTCACAAAAATAGCTCAGATTTTTTTTTCATTTTTTGACACAAAAACAGTGACCCCGGTCATGCCGAACTATCGACATTCTGGACAGGCCTAAAAAAACATTTTATAACTATTCTCACAAAAAATGCAGATATTTTTTTTTCATTTTCACGACACAAAAACAGTGACCGAACTAGCGACATTCTGGACAGGCCTAAAAAACATTTTAAAACTATTTTCACAAAAATTGCAGATTTCTATTTTTGTCACCAAAAACAATGACTCCGATCATGCCGAACTAGCGACATTTTGGACAGGCCTAAAAAAACATTTTAGAACAATTTTCACAAAAATAGCTCAGATTTTTTTCTCATTTTTTCGACACAAAAACAGTGACCCCGGTCATGCCGAACTATCGACATTCTGGACAGGCCTAAAAAAACATTTTATAACCATTCTCACAAAAAATGCAGATATTTTTTTTCATTTTTTCGACACAAAAACAGTGACCCGGGAACTAGCGACATTCTGGACAGGCCTAAATAACATTTTAAAACTATTTTCACAAAAAATTGCAGATTTCTATTTTTGTCACCAAAAACAATGACTCCGATCATGCCGAACTAGCGACATTTTGGACAGGCCTAAAAAAACATTTTAGAACAATTTTCACAAAAAATAGCAGATTTTTTTTTCATTTTTTCGACACAAAAACAGTGACCCCGGTCATGCCGAACTATCGACATTCTGGACAGGCCTAAAAAAACATTTTATAACCATTTTCACAAAAAATTGCAGATATTTTTTTTCATTTTCACGACACAAAAACAGTGACCCCGGTCATGCCGAACTAGCGACATTCTGGACAGGCCTAAAAAACATTTTAAAACTATTTTCACAAAAATTGCAGATTTCTATTTTTGTCACCAAAAACAATGACTCCGATCATGCCGAACTAGCGACATTTTGGACAGGCCTAAAAAAACATTTTAGAACAATTTTCACAAAAATAGCTCTTTTTTTTTCATTTTTGACACAAAAACAGTGACCCCGGTCATGCCGAACTATCGACATTCTGGACAGGCCTAAAAAAACATTTTATAACCATTCTCACAAAAAAATGCAGATATTTTTTTTCATTTTCACGACACAAAAACAGTGACCCCGGCCGAACTAGCGACATTCTGGACAGGCCTAAAAAACATTTTAAAACTATTTTCACAAAAATTGCAGATTTCTATTTTTGTCACCAAAAACAATGACTCCGATCATGCCGAACTAGCGACATTTTGGACAGGCCTAAAAAAACATTTTAGAACAATTTTCACAAAAATAGCTCAGATTTTTTTTTCTTTTTTTGACACAAAAACAGTGACCCCGGTCATGCCGAACTATCGACATTCTGGACAGGCCTAAAAAAACATTTTATAACCATTTTCACAAAAAATTGCAGATATTTTTTTTTTTTCACGACACAAAAACAGTGACCCCGGTCATGCCGAACTAGCGACATTCTGGACAGGCCTAAAAAAACATTTTATAACTATTCTCACAAAAAAATGCTGATATTTTTTTCATTTTCACTACACAAAAACAGTGACCCGAACTAGCGACATTCTGGACAGGCCTAAAAAAACATTTTAAAACTATTTTCACAAAAAATTGCAGATTTCTATTTTTGTCACCAAAAACAATGACTCCGATCATGCGGAACTAGCGACATTTTGGACAGGCCTAAAAAAACATTTTAGAACAATTTTCACAAAAATAGCTCAGATTTTTTTTCTCATTTTTTGACACAAAAACAGTGACCCCGGTCATGCCGAACTATCGACATTCTGGACAGGCCTAAAAAAACATTTTATAACTATTCTCACAAAAAAATGCAGATATTTTTTTCATTTTCACGACACAAAAACAGTGACCGAACTAGCGACATTCTGGACAGGCCTAAAAAACATTTTAAAACTATTTTCACAAAAATTGCAGATTTCTATTTTTGTCACCAAAAACAATGACTCCGATCATGCCGAACTAGCGACATTTTGGACAGGCCTAAAAAAACATTTTAGAACAATTTTCACAAAAATTGCAGATATTTTTTTTCATTTTCACGACACAAAAACAGTGACCCCGGTCATGCCGAACTAGCGACATTCTGGACAGGCCTAAAAAAACATTTTATAACCATTTTCACAAAAAATTGCAGATATTTTTTTTCATTTTCACGACACAAAAACAGTGACCCCGGTCATGCCGAACTAGCGACATTCTGGACAGGCCTAAAAAACATTTTAAAACTATTTTCACAAAAATTGCAGATTTCTATTTTTGTCACCAAAAACAATGACTCCGATCATGCCGAACTAGCGACATTTTGGACAGGCCTAAAAAAAACATTTTAGAACAATTTTCACAAAAATAGCTCAGATTTTTTTTCATTTTTTGACACAAAAACAGTGACCCCGGTCATGCCGAACTATCGACATTCTGGACAGGCCTAAAAAAACATTTTATAACCATTCTCACAAAAAAATGCAGATATTTTTTTTCATTTTCACGACACAAAAACAGTGACCCCGGCCGAACTAGCGACATTCTGGACAGGCCTAAAAAACATTTTAAAACTATTTTCACAAAAAATTGCAGATTTCTATTTTTGTCACCAAAAACAATGACTCCGATTATGCCGAACTAGCGACATTTTGGACAGGCCTAAAAAAACATTTTAGAACAATTTTCACAAAAATAGCTCAGATTTTTTTTTCATTTTTTGACACAAAAACAGTGACCCCGGTCATGCCGAACTATCGACATTCTGGACAGGCCTAAAAAACATTTTATAACCATTTTCACAAAAAATTGCAGATATTTTTTTTTGATTTTCACGACACAAAAACAGTGACCCCGGTCATGCCGAACTAGCGACATTCTGGACAGGCCTAAAAAAACATTTTAAAACTATTTTCACAAAAAATTGCAGATTTCTATTTTTGTCACCAAAAACAATGACTCCGATCATGCGGAACTAGCGACATTTTGGACAGGCCTAAAAAAAACATTTTAGAACAATTTTCACAAAAATAGCTCAGATTTTTTTTTTCATTTTTTGACACAAAAACAGTGACCCCGGTCATGCCGAACTATCGACATTCTGGACAGGCCTAAAAAAACATTTTATAACCATTCTCACAAAAAAATGCAGATATTTTTTTTTCATTTTCACGACACAAAAACAGTGACCCCGGCCGAACTAGCGACATTCTGGACAGGCCTAAAAAACATTTTAAAACTATTTTCACAAAAATTGCAGATTTCTATTTTTGTCACCAAAAACAATGACTCCGATCATGCCGAACTAGCGACATTTTGGACAGGCCTAAAAAAACATTTTAGAACAATTTTCACAAAAATAGCTCAGATTTTTTTTTTCATTTTTGACACAAAAACAGTGACCCCGGTCATGCCGAACTATCGACATTCTGGACAGGCCTAAAAAAACATTTTATAACCATTTTCACAAAAAATTGCAGATATTTTTTTTTATTTTCACGACACAAAAACAGTGACCCCGGTCATGCCGAACTAGCGACATTCTGGACAGGCCTAAAAAACATTTTAAAACTATTTTCACAAAAATTGCAGATTTCTATTTTTGTCACCAAAAACAATGACTCCGATCATGCGGAACTAGCGACATTTTGGACAGGCCTAAAAAAAACATTTTAGAACAATTTTCACAAAATAGCTCAGATTTTTTTTTTCATTTTTTGACACAAAAACAGTGACCCCGGTCATGCCGAACTATCGACATTCTGGACAGGCCTAAAAAAACATTTTATAACTATTCTCACAAAAAAATGCTGATATTTTTTTTCATTTTCACTACACAAAAACAGTGACCGAACTAGCGACATTCTGGACAGGCCTAAAAAACATTTTAAAACTATTTTCACAAAAATTGCAGATTTCTATTTTTGTCACCAAAAACAATGACTCCGATCATGCCGAACTAGCGACATTTTGGACAGGCCTAAAAAACATTTTAGAACAATTTTCACAAAAATAGCTCAGATTTTTTTTTCATTTTTTGACACAAAAACAGTGACCCCGGTCATGCCGAACTATCGACATTCTGGACAGGCCTAAAAAAACATTTTATAACTATTCTCACAAAAAAATGCAGATATTTTTTTTCATTTTCACGACACAAAAACAGTGACCGAACTAGCGACATTCTGGACAGGCCTAAAAAAACATTTTAAAACTATTTTCACAAAAAATTGCAGATTTCTATTTTTGTCACCAAAAACAATGACTCCGATCATGCCGAACTAGCAACATTTTGGACAGGCCTAAAAAAACATTTTAGAACAATTTTCACAAAAAATTGCAGATATTTTTTTTCATTTTCACGACACAAAAACAGTGACCCCGGTCATGCCGAACTAGCGACATTCTGGACAGGCCTAAAAAAACATTTTAAAACTATTTTCACAAAAAATTGCAGATTTCTATTTTTGTCACCAAAAACAATGACTCCGATAATGCCGAACTAGCGACATTCTGGACAGGCCTAAAAATTTTTTTAAACCATTTTCACTAAAAATTGCAGGTTTCAATTTTGTCCCTAAAAACAATGACACCGATCATGCCGAAAAAGCGACATTCTGGACAGGCCTAAAAAAACATTTTAGAACCATTTTCACAAAAAATTGCAGATTTCTATTTTTGTCACCAAAAACAATGACTCCGATCATGCCGAACTAGCGACATTTTGGACAGGCCTAAAAAAACATTTTAGAACAATTTTCACAAAAATAGCTCAGATTTTTTTTCTTCATTTTTTGACACAAAAACAGTGACCCCGGTCATGCCGAACTATCGACATTCTGGACAGGCCTAAAAAACATTTTATAACCATTTTCACAAAAAATTGCAGATATTTATTTTTTATTTTTTGACACAAAAACAGTGAACCCCGGTCATGCCGAACTAGCGACATTCTGGACAGGCCTAAAAAACATTTTAAAACTATTTTCACAAAAATTGCAGATTTCTATTTTTGTCACCAAAAACAATGTCTCCGATCATGCCGAACTAGCGACATTTTGGACAGGCCTAAAAAAACATTTTAGAACAATTTTCACAAAAATTGCAGATATTTTTTTTCATTTTCACGACACAAAAACAGTGACCCCGGTCATGCCGAACTAGCGACATTCTGGACAGGCCTAAAAAACATTTTAAAACTATTTTCACAAAAAATTGCAGATTTCTATTTTTGTCACCAAAAACAATGACTCCGATCATGCCGAACTAGCGACATTCTGGACAGGCCTAAAAATTTTTTAAACCATTTTCACTAAAAATTGCAGGTTTCAATTTTGTCCCTAAAAACAATGACACCGATCATGCCGAACAAGCGACATTCTGGACAGGCCTAAAAAAACATTTTAGAACCATTTTCACAAAAATTGCAGATTTCTATTTTTGTCACCAAAAACAATGACTCCGATCATGCCGAACTAGCGACATTTTGGACAGGCCTAAAAAAACATTTTAGAACAATTTTCACAAAAATAGCTCAGATTTTTTTTCTTCATTTTTTGACACAAAAACAGTGACCCCGGTCATGCCGAACTATCGACATTCTGGACAGGCCTAAAAAACATTTTATAACCATTTTCACAAAAAAATGCAGATATTTTTTTTTATTTTTTCGACACAAAAACAGTGAACCCCGGTCTGCCGAACTAGCGACATTCTGGACAGGCCTAAAAAACATTTTAAAACTATTTTCACAAAAAATTGCAGATTTCTATTTTTGTCACCAAAAACAATGACTCCGATCATGCCGAACTAGCGACATTTTGGACAGGCCTAAAAAAACATTTTAGAACAATTTTCACAAAAAATTGCAGATATTTTTTTTCATTTTCACGACACAAAAACAGTGACCCCGGTCATGCCGAACTAGCGACATTCTGGACAGGCCTAAAAAACATTTTAAAACCATTTTCACAAAAAATTGCAGATTTCTATTTTTGTCACCAAAAACAGTGACTCCGATCATGCCGAACTAGCGACATTCTGGACAGGCCTAAAAAAACTTTTTTAAACCATTTTCACAAAAATTGCAGATTTCAATTTTGTCACCAAAAACAATGACACCGATCATGCCGAAATAGCGACATTTTGGACAGGCCTAAAAAAACATTTTAGAACAATTTTCACAAAAATAGCTCCGATTTTTTTTTTCATTTTTTGACACAAAAACAGTGACCCCGGTCATGCCGAACTATCGACATTCTGGACAGGCCTAAAAAAACATTTTATAACCATTTTCACAAAAAATTGCAGATATTTTTTTTCATTTTCACGACACAAAAACAGTGACTCCGGTCATGCCGAACTAGCGACATTCTGGACAGGCCTAAAAAACATTTTAAAACTATTTTCACAAAAATAGCTCAGATTTTTTTTCATTTTTTGACACAAAAACAGTGACCCCGGTCATGCCGAACTATCGACATTCTGGACAGGCCTAAAAAACATTTTATAACCATTCTCACAAAAAAATGCAGATATTTTTTTTCATTTTCACGACACAAAAACAGTGACCCCGGCCGAACTAGCGACATTCTGGACAGGCCTAAAAAACATTTTAAAACTATTTTCACAAAAAATTGCAGATTTCTATTTTTGTCACCAAAAACAATGACTCCGATCATGCCGAACTAGCGACATTTTAGACAGGCCTAAAAAAACATTTTAGAACAATTTTCACAAAAATAGCTCAGATTTTTTTTTTCATTTTTTGACACAAAAACAGTGACCCCGGTCATGCCGAACTATCGACATTCTGGACAGGCCTAAAAAACATTTTATAACCATTTTCACAAAAAATTGCAGATATTTTTTTTTTTTTCACGACACAAAAACAGTGACCCCGGTCATGCCGAACTAGCGACATTCTGGACAGGCCTAAAAAAACATTTTAAAACTATTTTCACAAAAAATTGCAGATTTCTATTTTTGTCACCAAAAACAATGACTCCGATCATGCCGAACTAGCGACATTTTGGACAGGCCTAAAAAAAACATTTTAGAACAATTTTCACAAAAATAGCTCAGATTTTTTTCTTCATTTTTTGACACAAAAACAGTGACCCCGAACTATCGACATTCTGGACAGGCCTAAAAATACATTTTATAACCATTTTCACAAAAATTGCAGATATTTATTTTTTATTTTTTGACACAAAAACAGTGACCCCGGTCATGCCGAACTAGCGACATTCTGGACAGGCCTAAAAAACATTTTAAAACTATTTTCACAAAAATTGCAGATTTCTATTTTTGTCACCAAAAACAATGACTCCGATCATGCGGAACTAGCGACATTTTGGACAGGCCTAAAAAAAACATTTTAGAACAATTTTCACAAAAATAGCTCAGATTTTTTTTTCATTTTTTGACACAAAAACAGTGACCCCGGTCATGCCGAACTATCGACATTCTGGACAGGCCTAAAAAACATTTTATAACTATTCTCACAAAAAATGCAGATATTTTTTTTCATTTTCACGACACAAAAACAGTGACCGAACTAGCGACATTCTGGACAGGCCTAAAAAACATTTTAAAACTATTTTCACAAAAATTGCAGATTTCTATTTTTGTCACCAAAAACAATGACTCCGATCATGCCGAACTAGCGACATTTTGGACAGGCCTAAAAAAACATTTTAGAACAATTTTCACAAAAATAGCTCAGATTTTTTTTTCATTTTTTGACACAAAAACAGTGACCCCGGTCATGCCGAACTATCGACATTCTGGACAGGCCTAAAAAAACATTTTATAACTATTCTCACAAAAAAATGCAGATATTTTTTTTCATTTTCACGACACAAAAACAGTGACCGAACTAGCGACATTCTGGACAGGCCTAAAAAACATTTTAAAACTATTTTCACAAAAATTGCAGATTTCTATTTTTGTCACCAAAAACAATGACTCCGATCATGCCGAACTAGCGACATTTTGGACAGGCCTAAAAAAACATTTTAGAACAATTTTCACAAAAATTGCAGATATTTTTTTTCATTTTCACGACACAAAAACAGTGACCCCGGTCATGCCGAACTAGCGACATTCTGGACAGGCCTAAAAAACATTTTAAAACTATTTTCACAAAAATTGCAGATTTCTATTTTTGTCACCAAAAACAATGACTCCGATCATGCCGAACTAGCGACATTTTGGACAGGCCTAAAAAAACATTTTAGAACAATTTTCACAAAAAATTGCAGATATTTTTTTTCATTTTCACGACACAAAAACAGTGACCCCGGTCATGCCGAACTAGCGACATTCTGGACAGGCCTAAAAAACATTTTAAAACTATTTTCACAAAAATTGCAGATTTCTATTTTTGTCACCAAAAACAATGACTCCGATCATGCCGAACTAGCGACATTCTGGACAGGCCTAAAAAACATTTTAAAACTATTTTCACAAAAATTGCAGATTTCTATTTTTGTCACCAAAAACAATGACTCCGATCATGCCGAACTAGCGACATTTTGGACAGGCCTAAAAAAACATTTTCGAACAATTTTCACAAAAATAGCTCAGATTTTTTTTTCATTTTTGACACAAAAACAGTGACCCCGGTCATGCCGAACTATCGACTTTCTGGACAGGCCTAAAAAAACATTTAAAAACTATTTTCACAAAAATTGCAGATTTCTATTTTTGTCACCAAAAACAATGACTTCGATCATGCCGAACTAGCGACATTTTGGACAGGCCTAAAAAAACATTTTAGAACAATTTTCACAAAAATAGCTCAGATTTTTTTTTCATTTTTTGACACAAAAACATTGACCCCGGTCATGCCGAACTATCGACATTCTGGACAGGCCTAAAAAACATTTTATAACCATTTTCACAAAAAATTGCAGATATTTTTTTTTGTTTTCACGACACAAAAACAGTGACCCCGGTCATGCCGAACTAGCGACATTCTGGACAGGCCTAAAAAACATTTTAAAACTATTTTCACAAAAATTGCAGATTTCTATTTTTGTCACCAAAAACAATGACTCCGATCATGCGGAACTAGCGACATTTTGGACAGGCCTAAAAAACATTTTAGAACAATTTTCACAAAAATTGCAGATATTTTTTTTCATTTTCACGACACAAAAACAGTGACCCCGGTCATGCCGAACTAGCGACATTCTGGACAGGCCTAAAAAACATTTTAAAACTATTTTCACAAAAAATTGCAGATTTCTATTTTTGTCACCAAAAACAATGACTCCGATAATGCCGAACTAGCGACATTCTGGACAGGCCTAAAAAATTTTTTAAACCATTTTCACTAAAAATTGCAGGTTTCAATTTTGTCCCTAAAAACAATGACACCGATCATGCCGAAAAAGCGACATTCTGGACAGGCCTAAAAAACATTTTAGAACCATTTTCACAAAAATTGCAGATTTCTATTTTTGTCACCAAAAACAATGACTCCGATCATGCCGAACTAGCGACATTTTGGACAGGCCTAAAAAAAACATTTTCGAACAATTTTCACAAAAATAGCTCAGATTTTTTTCCTTCATTTTTTGACACAAAAACAGTGACCCCGGTCATGCCGAACTATCGACATTCTGGACAGGCCTAAAAAACATTTTATAACCATTTTCACAAAAATTGCAGATATTTATTTTTTATTTTTTTGACACAAAAACAGTGAACCCCGGTCATGCCGAACTAGCGACATTCTGGACAGGCCTAAAAAACATTTTAAAACTATTTTCACAAAAATTGCAGATTTCTATTTTTGTCACCAAAAACAATGTCTCCGATCATGCCGAACTAGCGACATTTTGGACAGGCCTAAAAAAACATTTTAGAACAATTTTCACAAAAAATTGCAGATATTTTTTTTCATTTTCACGACACAAAAACAGTGACCCCGGTCATGCCGAACTAGCGACATTCTGGACAGGCCTAAAAAAACATTTTAAAACTATTTTCACAAAAATTGCAGATTTCTATTTTTGTCACCAAAAACAATGACTCCGATAATGCCGAACTAGCGACATTCTGGACAGGCCTAAAAAAACATTTTAAAACTATTTTCACAAAAATTGCAGATTTCTATTTTTGTCACCAAAAACAATGTCTCCGATCATGCCGAACTAGCGACATTTTGGACAGGCCTAAAAAAACATTTTAGAACAATTTTCACAAAAAATTGCAGATATTTTTTTTCATTTTCACGACACAAAAACAGTGACCCCGGTCATGCCGAACTAGCGACATTCTGGACAGGCCTAAAAAACATTTTAAAACTATTTTCACAAAAAATTGCAGATTTCTATTTTTGTCACCAAAAACATTGACTCCGATAATGCCGAACTAGCGACATTCTGGACAGGCCTAAAATTTTTTTTTAAACCATTTTCACTAAAAATTGCAGGTTTCAATTTTGTCCCTAAAAACAATGACACCGATCATGCCGAAAAGCGACATTCTGGACAGGCCTAAAAAACATTTTAGAACCATTTTCACAAAAATTGCAGATTTCTATTTTTGTCACCAAAAACAATGACTCCGATCATGCCGAATTAGCGACATTTTGGACAGGCCTAAAAAAACATTTTAGAACAATTTTCACAAAAATAGCTCAGATTTTTTTTTCTTAATTTTTTGACACAAAAACAGTGACCCCGGTCATGCCGAACTATCGACATTCTGGACAGGCCTAAAAAACATTTTATAACCATTTTCACAAAAATTGCAGATATTTATTTTTTATTTTTTTGACACAAAAACAGTGAACCCCGGTCATGCCGAACTAGCGACATTCTGGACAGGCCTAAAAAACATTTTAAAACTATTTTCACAAAAATTGCAGATTTCTATTTTTGTCACCAAAAACAATGTCTCCGATCATGCCGAACTAGCGACATTTTGGACAGGCCTAAAAAAACATTTTAGAACAATTTTCACAAAAATTGCAGATATTTTTTTCATTTTCACGACACAAAAACAGTGACCCCGGTCATGCCGAACTAGCGACATTCTGGACAGGCCTAAAAAAACATTTTAAAACTATTTTCACAAAAATTGCAGATTTCTATTTTTGTCACCAAAAACAACGACTCCGATCATGCCGAACTAGCGACATTCTGGACAGGCCTAAAAATTTTTTTAAACCATTTTCACTAAAAATTGCAGGTTTCAATTTTGTCCCTAAAAACAATGACACCGATCATGCCGAAAAAGCGACATTTTGGACAGGCCTAAAAAAAACATTTTAGAACAATTTTCACAAAAATAGCTCCGATTTTTTTTTTCATTTTTTGACACAAAAACAGTGACCCCGGTCATGCCGAACTATCGACATTCTGGACAGGCCTAAAAAACATTTTATAACCATTTTCACAAAAAATTGCAGATATTTTTTTCATTTTCACGACACAAAAACAGTGACCCCGGTCATGCCGAACTAGCGACATTCTGGACAGGCCTAAAAAACATTTTAAAACTATTTTCACAAAAATAGCTCAGATTTTTTTCATTTTTTGACACAAAAACAGTGACCCCGGTCATGCCGAACTATCGACATTCTGGACAGGCCTAAAAAAACATTTTATAACCATTCTCACAAAAAAATGCAGATATTTTTTTTCATTTTCACGACACAAAAACAGTGACCCCGGCCGAACTAGCGACATTCTGGACAGGCCTAAAAAACATTTTAAAACTATTTTCACAAAAATTGCAGATTTCTATTTTTGTCACCAAAAACAATGACTCCGATCATGCCGAACTAGCGACATTTTGGACAGGCCTAAAAAAACATTTTAGAACAATTTTCACAAAAATAGCTCAGATTTTTTTTTCATTTTTTGACACAAAAACAGTGACCCCGGTCATGCCGAACTATCGACATTCTGGACAGGCCTAAAAAAACATTTTATAACCATTTTCACAAAAATTGCAGATATTTTTTTTTGTTTTCACGACACAAAAACAGTGACCCCGGTCATGCCGAACTAGCGACATTCTGGACAGGCCTAAAAAACATTTTAAAACTATTTTCACAAAAATTGCAGATTTCTATTTTTGTCACCAAAAACAATGACTCCGATCATGCCGAACTAGCGACATTTTGGACAGGCCTAAAAAAACCATTTTAGAACAATTTTCACAAAAATAGCTCAGATTTTTTTTCTTCATTTTTTGACACAAAAACAGTGACCGAACTATCGACATTCTGGACAGGCCTAAAAATACATTTTATAACCATTTTCACAAAAAATTGCAGATATTTATTTTTTATTTTTTGACACAAAAACAGTGACCCCGGTCATGCCGAACTAGCGACATTCTGGACAGGCCTAAAAAACATTTTAAAACTATTTTCACAAAAATTGCAGATTTCTATTTTTGTCACCAAAAACAATGACTCCGATCATGCGGAACTAGCGACATTTTGGACAGGCCTAAAAAAACATTTTAGAACAATTTTCACAAAAATAGCTCAGATTTTTTTTTCATTTTTTGACACAAAAACAGTGACCCCGGTCATGCCGAACTATCGACATTCTGGACAGGCCTAAAAAAACATTTTATAACTATTCTCACAAAAAAATGCAGATATTTTTTTTTCATTTTCACGACACAAAAACAGTGACCCGAACTAGCGACATTCTGGACAGGCCTAAAAAACATTTTAAAACTATTTTCACAAAAAATTGCAGATTTCTATTTTTGTCACCAAAAACAATGACTCCGATCATGCCGAACTAGCGACATTTTGGACAGGCCTAAAAAAACATTTTAGAACAATTTTCACAAAAATAGCTCAGATTTTTTTTTTCATTTTTTGACACAAAAACAGTGACCCCGGTCATGCCGAACTATCGACATTCTGGACAGGCCTAAAAAAACATTTTATAACTATTCTCACAAAAAATGCAGATATTTTTTTTCATTTTCACGACACAAAAACAGTGACCCGAACTAGCGACATTCTGGACAGGCCTAAAAAACATTTTAAAACTATTTTCACAAAAATTGCAGATTTCTATTTTTGTCACCAAAAACAATGACTCCGATCATGCCGAACTAGCGACATTTTGGACAGGCCTAAAAACATTTTAGAACAATTTTCACAAAAAATTGCAGATATTTTTTTCATTTTCACGACACAAAAACAGTGACCCCGGTCATGCCGAACTAGCGACATTCTGGACAGGCCTAAAAAACATTTTAAAACTATTTTCACAAAAATTGCAGATTTCTATTTTTGTCACCAAAAACAATGACTCCGATCATGCCGAACTAGCGACATTTTGGACAGGCCTAAAAAAACATTTTCGAACAATTTTCACAAAAAATTGCAGATATTTTTTTCATTTTCACGACACAAAAACAGTGACCCCGGTCATGCCGAACTAGCGACATTCTGGACAGGCCTAAAAAACATTTTAAAACTATTTTCACAAAAATTGCAGATTTCTATTTTTGTCACCAAAAACAATGACTCCGATCATGCCGAACTAGCGACATTTTGGACAGGCCTAAAAAAACATTTTCGAACAATTTTCACAAAAATAGCTCAGATTTTTTTTTCATTTTTTGACACAAAAACAGTGACCCCGGTCATGCCGAACTATCGACTTTCTGGACAGGCCTAAAAAAACATTTAAAAACTATTTTCACAAAAAATTGCAGATTTCTATTTTTGTCACCAAAAACAATGACTCCGATCATGCCGAACTAGCGACATTTTGGACAGGCCTAAAAAAACATTTTAGAACAATTTTCACAAAAATAGCTCAGATTTTTTTTTTCATTTTTTGACACAAAAACAGTGACCCCGGTCATGCCGAACTATCGACATTCTGGACAGGCCTAAAAAACATTTTATAACCACTTTCACAAAAATTACAGATATTTTTTTTCATTTTCACGACACAAAAAAAGTGACCCCGGTCATGCCGAACTAGCGACATTCTGGACAGGCCTAAAAAACATTTTAAAACTATTTTCACAAAAAATTGCAGATTTCTATTTTTGTCACCAAAAACAATGACTCCGATCATGCCGAACTAGCGACATTTTGGACAGGCCTAAAAAAACATTTTAGAACAATTTTCACAAAAATAGCTCAGATTTTTTTTTTCATTTTTTGACACAAAAACAGTGACCCCGGTCATGCCGAACTATCGACATTCTGGACAGGCCTAAAAAACATTTTATAACCACTTTCACAAAAATTACAGATTTCTATTTTTGTCACCAAAAACAATGACTCCGATCATGCCGAACTAGTGACATTTTGGACAGGCCTAAAAAAAACATTTTATAACTATTCTCACAAAATATTGCAGATATTTTTTTTTCATTTTCACGACACAAAAACAGTGACCCTGGTCATGCCGAACTAGCAACATTCTGGACTGGCCTAAAATTTTTTTTTTAAACCATTTTCACAAAAAATTGTAGATTTCTATTTTGTCCCTAAAAACGATGACTCCGATCATGCTGAAAAAAACACATTCTTGACAGGCCTAAAAAAAATGTTTAAAACCATTTTCACAAAAAATTGCAGATTTTTTTTTCATTTTCGTGACACAAAAACAGTGACACCGGTTCATGCCGAACTAGCGACATTTTGGACAGGCCTAAAAAAAACATTTTAGAACCATTTTCACAAAAAAAGCTCAGATTTTTTTTTTCATTTTTTGACACAAAAACAGTGACCCCG
>NW_025548815.1:15000-17500 GCF_905237065.1 Salmo salar | reverse complement strand
ACACACACACACACACACACACACACACACACACACCGACAACACACACACACACACACCGACAACACACACACACACACACGACAACACACACACACACACCTACCACACACACACACACACACACACCGACAACACACACACACACACACCGACAACACACACACACACGACAACACACACACACACACACACCGACAACACACACACACACACACACACACACACACACACACCGACAACACACACACACACACACCGACAAACACACACACACACACCGACAACACACACACACACAACACACACACACACACCGACAACACACACACACACACACACACCGACAACACACACACACACACACCGACAACACACACACACACACACACCGACAACACACACACACACACACACACCGACAAAACACACACACACACACACACACACACACACACACCGACAACACACACACACACACCGACAACACACACACACACACACCCGACAACACACACACACACACCGACAACACACACACACACACCAACAACACACACACACACACCAACAACACACACACACACACCGACAACACACACACACACACCGACAACACACACACACACCGACACACACACACACACACCGACAACACACACACACACCACCCACACACACACACACACACACACCGACAACACACACACACACACACGACACACACACACACACACACACACCGACAACACACACACACACACACCGACAACACACACACACACACACACACACACACACACACACCGACAACACACACACACACACACACCGACAACACACACACACACACCGACAACACACACACACACACACAACACACACAACACACACACACACACACACACACCGACAACACACACACACACACAACACACACACACACACACACACACCGACAACACACACACACACACACACACACACACACACACACACACCGACAACACACACACACACACACACACACACACACACACACACCGACAACACACACACACACACACCGACAACACACACACACACACACCGACAACACACACACACACACCCACCACACACACACACACACACCGACAACACACACACACACACACACCGACAACACACACACACACACACCGACAACACACACACACACACACCGACAAACACACACACACACACACACACACACACACCGACAACACACACACACACACACACACACACGACAACACACACACACACCGACAACACACACACACACACACACCGACAACACACACACACACACACACCCAACACACACACACACACACACACACACACACACACACCGACAACACACACACACACACCGACAACACACACACACACACCGACAACACACACACACACACACCGACAACACACACACACACACACCGACAACACACACACACACACACACCGACACACACACACACACACACCGACAACACACACACACACACACACACACACACACACACACACACACCGACAACACACACACACACACACCGACAACACACACACACACACACCGACACACACACACACACACACACCGACAACACACACACACACACACCGACAACACACACACACACACACACACACACACACACACCGACAACACACACACACACCGACAACACACACACACACACACCGACAACACACACACACACACCCGACAACACACACACACACACACACACACACACACACACACCGACAACACACACACACACACCGACAACACACACACACACACACGACAACACACACACACACACACCGACAACACACACACACACACACACACACACACACACACACACACACACACCGACAACACACACACACACACACACACACACACACACACACACACACACACACCGACAACACAGACACACACACACACCGACAACACACACACACACACACCGACAACACACACACACACACACCGGACAACACACACACACACACACCGACAACACACACACACACCGACAACACACACACACACACACACACACACACACACACACACCGACAACACACACACACACACACCGACAACACAACACACACACACACCGACAACACACACACACACACACACACACCGACAACACACACACACACACCGACAACACACACACACACACCGACAACACACACACACACGACAACACACACACACACACACCGACAACACACACACACACACCGACAACACACACACACACACACACCGACAACACACACACACACACACACACCGACAACACACACACACACACCGACAACACACACACACACACACACCGACAACACACACACACACACCGACAACACACACACACACACACACACACACACACACACACACACACCGACAACACACACACACACACACACCGAC
>NW_025548814.1:52500-213191 GCF_905237065.1 Salmo salar | reverse complement strand
CCACAGCATAGTCCTTTAGTCTCTATGGGCCAGAGGACCAGTTGGTGAGGGCCACAGCATAGTCCTTTAGTCTCTATGGGCCAGATGGCCAGATGGTGAGGGCCACAGCATAGTCCTTTAGTCTCTATGGGCCAGAGGACCAGTTGGTGAGGGCCACAGCATAGTCCTTTAGTCTCTATGGGCCAGGTGGCCAGTTGGTGAGGGCCACAGCATAGTCCTTTAGTCTCTATGGGCCAGGTGGCCAGTTGGTGAGGGCCACAGCATAGTCCTTTAGTCTCTATGGGCCAGGTGGCCAGTTGGTGAGGGCCACAGCATAGTCCTTTAG
Organism: Salmo salar; assembly: GCF_905237065.1. Lineage (NCBI taxonomy): Eukaryota > Metazoa > Chordata > Actinopteri > Salmoniformes > Salmonidae > Salmo > Salmo salar. The sequence continues at coordinate 212,866 of NW_025548814.1, read as the reverse complement.
TCTCTATGGGCCAGGTGGTGAGGACCACAGCATAGTCCTTTAGTCTCTATGGGCCAGGTGGCCAGTTGGTGAGGACCACAGCATAGTCCTTTAGTCTCTATGGGCCAGGTGGTGAGGACCACAGCATAGTCCTTTAGTCTCTATGGGCCAGATGGCCAGGTGGTGAGGGCCACAGCATAGTCCTTTAGTCTCTGTGGGCCAGATGGCCAGGTGGTGAGGGCCACAGCATAGTCCTTTAGTCTCTATGGGCCAGGTGGTGAGGACCACAGCATAGTCCTTTAGTCTCTATGGGCCAGGTGGCCAGTTGGTGAGGGCCACAGCATAGTCCTTTAGTCTCTATGGGCCAGGTGGCCAGTTGGTGAGGGCCACAGCATAGTCCTTTAGTCTCTATGGAACAGGTGGCCAGTTGGTGAGGGCCACAGCATAGTCATTTAGTCTCTATGGACCAGATGGTCAGTTGGTGAGGGCCACAGCATAGTCCTTTAGTCTCTATGGGCCAGATGGCCAGTTGGTGAGGGCCACAGCATAGTCCTTTAGTCTCTATGGGCCAGATGGCCAGTTGGTGAGGGCCACATCATAGTCCTTTAGTCTCTATGGGCCAGATGGCCAGTTGGTGAGGGCCACATCATAGTCATTTAGTCTCTATGGGCCAGATGGCCAGTTGGTGAGGGCCACAGCATAGTCATTTAGTCTCTATGGGCCAGAGGGCCAGTTGGTGAGGGCCACAGCATGGGGAAATAAACTGTTCAGATGGGGGTCTACTTCATCACTGCTAACTCAAACTGTCTTGATTTAAATAAAGACAATTTATATAAACAATTTCTGTAAAGATTAAAAATTATATAACCTGTAAATCATTTGTCTAATCTTGAGGAGTCTCCTGTGACAGTATTCATAGGAGTGCTGATCTTCTTCTTCTGTGTATTTTATATGGCGGTTGGCACCAACTTTAAGGTGCATTACTACCACCAACTGGTCTGGAGTGTGGACCAGAGACAGTGAAGGTCTGAATCATGGATCATAGAGAGGAGGACCTGATCCTAGATCATAATGAATCAGATAAAATGGACAGGGGGACCTGATCCTAGTGAATCAGATTGCATGGAGAGGAGGACCTGATCCTAGATCATAATGAATTAAATTACATGGAGAGGAGGGACCTGATCCTAGACCATAATGAATCAGATTACATGGAGAGGGGGACCTGGTCCTAGATATTAATGAATCAGATTACATGGAGAAAAGGGACCTGATCCTAGATCATAATGAATCAGATTACATGGAGAGGGGGACCTGATCCTAGATCATAATGAATCAGATTACATGGAGAGGAGAGACCTGATCCTAGATCATAATGAATCAGATTACATGGAGAGGGGGGACCTGATCCAGCCTTGTGTGACCCAGTCTCAGCCTTGTGTGTCCCAGTCTCAGCCTTGTGTGTCCCAGTCTCAGCCTTGTGTCCCAGTCTCAGCCTTGTGACTACACTTCCCTCTCTTCTCTCTCGGCCTCAGGACCTCCCTGCCCCCACCTTTTCCTGGATCTTATACAGGGGTCTTCCCTTACTCTTCCTGTTCCACAACTCTTTACACTTATTTTAACCACTGTTCTTATTAACCCCTTTGCTTCTGCTTTACTGATTGACAATTTACTGATTGACAATTCCACATGAGCTGGTACCCATAGGAACATCACACATACCCCCATCTGTTTCACCCTACACAAGCACTGCTAAACCTCATACAATACATCCTGTCTGCTCTGACAAACACATACCCCCATCTGTTTCACCCTACACAAGCACTGTTAAACCTCATACAATACATCCTGTCTGCTCTGACACACACATACCCCCATCTGTTTCACCCTACACAAGCACTGTTAAACCTCATACAATACATCCTGTCTGCTCTGAGACACACATACCCCCATCTGTTTCACCCTACACAAGCACTGTTAAACCTCATACAATACATCCTGTCTGCTCTGACACACACATACCCCCATCTGTTTCACCCTACACAAGCACTGTTAAACCTCATACAATACATCCTGTCTGCTCTGACACACACATACCCCCATCTGTTTCACCCTACACAAGCACTGTTAAACCTCATACAATACATCCTGTCTGCTCTGAGACACACATGAATTTAAGCTCATCAGTGCTGCACAGGAGTCAGAGCAGATGACTACCCTGTCTGGCCTCACCTCCTCCACCCACTATCTTACCCTCTCAAGCAACCTTAGATCAATCCCTGTTTGAGGGAGAAACCAAGGTGGGATAGCAGGAAGAACCACAGAGGGGCTTAACTCCCTTTGTTCATGTTCCCAGCACTCTAGGAGCTCCTTTTTTCTAGGATGTGTACATTTATGTTCTTGTAGATTTACCCGATATGTCATGGCTAGCTGTTGTCTTCTTAACTTCAACGGCATCTCTCCCAGCTCTACCTGCATCGCTGCCACCGGGGAAGTCCTGAGTGCTCCACAACATATTCTTAGGGCTTGCCTACGTTAACACAGAACCAGAGCCAATACTCCCTCTTAGCTGTCCTAATGATCTTCCTACCCTGTTGTCTCAGAACCAGAGCCAGTACTCCCTCCTAGCTGTCCTAATAATCCTCCTACCCCGTTGTCTCAGAACCAGAGCCAGTACTCCCTCTTAGCTGTCCTAATGATCCTCCTACCCCGTTGTCTCAGAACCAGAGCCAGTACTCCCTCCTAGCTGTCCTAATGATCCTCCTACCCTGTTGTCTCAGAACCAGAGCCAGTACTCCCTCCTAGCTGTCCTAATAATCCTCCTACCCCGTTGTCTCAGAACCAGAGCCAGTACTCCCTCTTAGCTGTCCTAATGACCCTCCTACCCTATTGTCTCAGAACCAGATTCTTAGCTTGCCTCAGAGCCAATACTCCCTCTTAGCTGTCCTAATGATCCTCCTACCCTGTTGTCTCAGAACCAGAGCCAGTACTCCCTCTTAGCTGTCCTAATGATCCTCCTACCCTGTTGTCTCAGAACCAGAGCCAGTACTCCCTCTTAGCTGTCCTAATGATCCTCCTACCCTGTTGTCTCAGAACCAGAGCCAGTACTCCCTCTTAGCTGTCCTAATGATCCTCCTACCCTGTTGTCTCAGAACCAGATTCTTAGGGCTTGCCTACGTTAACACCGAACCAGAGCCAGTACTCCCTCTTAGCTGTCCTAATGATCATCCTATGCTTCTCTACACTCTTTATTCTTATATACTCTTTATCCCCCCTGTACCCATAGGAATCACCTGCATTGTTCTTTCTCCCCCTGTACCCATAGGAATCACCTGCATTGCTCTTTCTCCCCCCTGTACCCATAGGAATCACCTGCATTACTCTTTCTCTCCCTGTACCCATAGGAATCACCTGCCTTGTTCTTTCTCCCCCTGTACCCATAGGAATCACCTGCATTGCTCTTTCTCCCCCCTGTACCCATAGGAATCACCTGCATTGCTCTTTCTCCCCCTGTACCCATAGGAATCACCTGCATTACTCTTTCTCCCCCTGTACCCATAGGAATCACCTGCCTTGCTCTTTCTCCCCCTGTACCCATAGGAATCACCTGCATTGCTCTTTCTCCCCCCTGTACCCATAGGAATCACCTGCATTGCTCTTTCTCCCCCCTGTACCCATAGGAATCACCTGCATTGCTCTTTCTCCCCCCTGTACCCATAGGAATCACCTGCATTGCTCTTGCTCCCCCCTGTACCCATAGGAATCACCTGCCTTGCTCTTTCTCCCCCCTGTACCCATAGGAATCACCTGCATTACTCTTTCTCCCCCTGTACCCATAGGAATCACCAGCCTTGCTCTTTCTCCCCTTCCCCTGTACCCATAGGAATCAACAGCCTTGCGGCCCCTTTTATTTCTCCTCTTATTCCATCATTGACTGTTTCTATATCTGAATAGAGATCTACCTGAGACAGCTCCTGTTCACTCAAACTGACTCCACTACGCATTCCCCAAATATCCATCTCCTCAGTCCATTTCCTACTGAATCCTCCTCCCTCAACCCTACAGTACACAGGACAGGATAGTGTTCACTACCCACTGTAGATTCATCCTCCCTCAACCCTACAGTACACAGGACAGGATAGTGTTCACTACCCACTGTAGATTCATCCTCCCTCAACCCTACAGTACACAGGACAGGATAGTGATCACTACCCACTGTAGATTCATCCTCCCTCAACCCTACAGTACACAGGACAGGATAGTGTTCACTACCCACTGTAGATTCATCCTCCCTCAACCCTACAGTACACAGGACAGGATAGTGTTCACTACCCACTGTAGATTCATCCTCCCTCAACCCTACAGTACACAGGACAGGATAGTGTTCACTACCCACTGTAGATTCATCCTCCCTCAACCCTACAGTACACAGGACAGGATAGTGTTCACTACCCACTGTAGATTCATCCTCCCTCAACCCTACAGTACACAGGACAGGATAGTGTTCACTACCCACTGTAGATTCATCCTCCCTCAACCCTACAGTACACAGGACAGGATAGTGTTCACTACCCACTGTAGATTCATCCTCCCTCAACCCTACAGTACACAGGACAGGATAGTGATCACTACCCACTGTAGATTCATCCAAACCTCCCAGGAGAGCTGATCTAGGATCAATGTATCTTTTTATATAATAATGATACTGCTGCTCCAGAGTGGCCCAGCAGTCTAAGGCACTGCATCTCAGTGCTAGAGGCGTCACTATAGACCCTGGTTTGATTCCAGGCTGTGTCACATCCGGCTGTGATTGGGAGTCCCATAGGGCGGGGCAAAATTGGCCCAGTGTCATCAGGGTTAGGGTTTGGCGTGGGTAGGTTGTCATTGTAAATAACAATTTGTTCTTAACTGCCTTGCCTAGTTTAATAAAGCTTTAAAAAAATATTGAAAAAGTAATTGAATTAAATCACCTGACTGTTTGGATGTGTCTGTTACTAAACGGTTTTATTTCTAAGAGATAATGAATAAAAGAGAACAATTGGAATTCAATAATTAGTTGTCACTGTGTTAACCACAACCAACATGCTGGATCTCTGTTTAGTTGTCACTGTGTTAACCACAACCAACATGTTGGATCTCTGTTTAGTTGTCACTGTGTTAACCACAATCAACATGCTGGATCTCTGTTTAGTTTTCACTGTGTTAACCACAACCAACATGCTGGATCTCTGTTTAGTTGTCACTGTGTTAACCACAACCAACATGCTGGATCTCTGTTTAGGTGTCATTGCTCTAAAATGAGTCTCTCTGGGGAGAGAGAGGAGGTGGTCCCTGCCTCTAAAATGAGTCTCTCTGGGGAGAGAGAGGAGGCGGTCCCTGCCTCTAAAATGAGTCTCTCTGGGGAGAGAGAGGAGGCGGTCCCTGCCTCTAAAATGAGTCTCTCTGGGGAGAGAGAGGAGGGGGTCCCTGCCTCTGAAATGAGTCTCTCTGGGGGACATGAAAACAAAACTAAGAGGTGAGCTGACAATATTGTTTTTTAATCAGAAATGATTGCTTATGGGAACATATTATATATAACTGTTCTAGATTTTAGATGTGTATGAAAATGTTTTTTTTTGGTAAATGCTATACATCCACCTAGATATCTATATATTCACCTAGACATCTATATATTCACCTAGACATCTATATATCCACCTAGACATCTATATATCCACCTAGATATCTATATATCCACCTAGACATCTATATATCCACCTAGATATCTATATATCCACCTTGTGATTGTTTGTGAGAATGCCAACAGGTGTGGTTCCCGTGGGGGTTGCCGTGGAAGCCAAAAAGGGGAGTAGGGTGTGTGTGTGTGTGGTGTGTGCTCAAACACACATGCATGTGGGGGTCTGGGAGAGGAAGTGTGTCCATCTGATAAATGGGCATGTGCCTGAACTCAATTTTATACACAAATTGTAGTCTCACACTGTCACGGTTGTCGTAGGGATTGGACCAAAACGCAGCGGGAACGTGTAAACTCATCTTATTATTTATTTAAAGAAGGAAAACAAACTAAACACGTATACAAAAACAACAAACGACACTAAACAGTCCTATCAGGTGCACGAACACAAAACAGGAAATAACTACCCACAAAATCCCATAGAAAAACACCCCTCTTAAATAGGACCTTCAATTAGAAGCAACGAGGAGTAGCTGCTTCCAATTGAAGGTCAACCCAATAAACACCACATAGAAATAGACATACTAGAACTAACATAGAAATACATAACATAGGACATTGCCCAACAAACCCCGAAACACTCTAAACAAACACCCCCTGCCACGCCCTGACCAAACTACAATAACAAACAACCCCTTTTACTAGTCAGGACATGACACACACATTCATTTCTAGTGACCAGTCATTTTTGACCGGGAACGCCCCAGGTGTACAAAGTTAAATAAAACACCCAAAAATGTATGAAAATCATCAAAATGTATTTTGTGTGTTCAGATGTCCTGTGTGGACAAAGTCATGGAACCTTATGACAATCAGATTAAATGAAGTACATTTTTCAGAGAGAAAACTTCGGTCCCATTTGACCGGAACACAGCAGAAGAGTAAAAAAGGTTTCTAACGATTCACAACTCAGTTAGTCTTTCTACGAGTGGTCTGAGGCAGGGTAGATGAGAGATGTAATGTTTGTCTCTGTTGTGTTGAAGTCCAGTCAAGCAGGAGAGACCAGCCTCCCCTGTACCCAGCTGTGTGTCCATGAAGAGTGACTGGTCTATGGAACATCCTATACGATTTAGAGAGGGAGACTTTTCTACTGAACAAAGGTAAGAAGAACTCATGGGTCAGTGAGTTAAACAACACTGTCTCTAGTCATTTCTCCTCTCCCATTTTCCCATTTATTTTTGTTGTTTTCATAATCCGTAAACTAATCCTTCTGTCCATTTTCATAGTCCTAAAACAATATTAAACAAACACAACATTCCCTCCCTTTGTGTGTGTGAGAGAGAGTGTGTGTGCTGCCCCTGGATGAGGAGATGTAATCTCTATCCTGATTGCCTAGTCACTTTTAACCCTACCTTCATATACATATTACATTTACATTTACATATTACCTCAACTACCTCAACTACCTCAACTACCTGGTACCCCTGCACATTGACTCAGTACTGGTACTCCTTATAGTCTCATTGTTACCTCAACTACCTGGTACCCCTGCACATTGACTCAGTACTGGTACTCCTTATAGCCTCATTATTGTTATTTTATTGTGTTACTATTTCCTTTTTTTTATTTAGCTAATTGTTCTTTCTTTTTAACTGCATTGTTGGGAAAGGGCTCATCAGTAAGTATTTGAGAAATACAATTTGATTTGATTTGAAGCTCATTGGCAGAAACACGTCATTGGGTCTAACGGTCGTCTCGTGCTGTACAGATCATGTTCGGATGTTGAAGCCCAGTGGCTAGGAATAACTCCCTAGAAAGGCAGGAACCTAGGAAGAAACCTAGAGAGGAACCAGGCTCTGAGGGGTGGCCAATCCTCCTTTGGCTACCCTGGGTAGAGAGGAACCAGGCTCTGAGGGGTGGCCAGTCCTCTTCTGGCTGTGCTGGGGGGAGATTATAAGAGAACATGGCCATTAAGTTCAGATCGTTCTTCAAATGTTCCTAGATGACCAGCAGGGTCAAATAATAATCACAGTGGTTTTAGAGGGTGCAACAGGTCAGCACCTCAGGAATAAATGTTAGTTGGCATTTCAACGTCGAGCATTCAGAGGTCGAGACAGCAGGTGTGGTAGAGAGGGAGAGGGCGAGAGAGGGAGAGAGAGGGTCAAAACAGTAGGATCGGGACAAGGTATCAAGTCTGGTGAACAGGTCAGAGTTCCATATCCCAGGCAGACCAGTACACTTCCGCCCAAGGTATCCCTCTGGTGCATCATGTATCAATACTGATAGGATGGAAAGAAAGGGAACACTGCTCTCAAATCAGTTTTTCTCCATTCAAATCTTTCCTTGATATTGTAATTATTTCACATACTGACCACGGATCAGCTTCTATTATCACCTATGGCTGTAAATATTGAGGAGGCTTATTCTAATGCTTACCCAATAAAAACGCACAAAAGCACAGCGTTCCCGGTCCTCACTAGACTTCCTCCATGGGCCCTCTCCTGCCAGAATCTGCTCCCAGGTCCATTTCTCCCACCAGACCATATCAAATTCCCCTTGCTCCTTACTCCGCTGCTTGGTCCATTTGTGGTGGGAGATTCTGTAACGGTTGTCGTTGGGAATGGAGGACCAAAATGCAGCAGGAATGTGGATGCTCATCTTGTATTTTATTTTAAATCAAAGAGAACACCAAAATAACAAAACGGAAAAAACACACGAACAACAAAACAGTCTTGTCAGGCTCACACACACAAAACAAGAAACAATCTCCCACAACACTACACCAAACAATTACCCATATATAGGACTCTCAATCAGAGGCAACGAGAAGCACCTGCCTCCAATTGAGAGTCCAACCCCCCATTAACCTACACATAGAAATACAAAACATAGAACATAGACCAAAACCCGGAAATAATAAATCAAACACCCTACTGCATGAATCACCACCCCGAACCACATAAACAAAATACCCTCTGCCACGTCCTGACCAAACTATAATAACAAATAACCCTTATACTGGTCAGGACGTGACAGTACCCCTAAAGGGTAAATAAAAATAATAAAAAACAACAACAACAAAGAATCCCCCTAAACTAAAGGGAGGGAAGGGAGGGTGGCTGCCGTCACCGACGGCACTTGTGCTACACCCCCCCTCCCCAACCCACCTATACAGGACGTGGTTCTGGCTCCGGCCTACTGTCCTCCAGAATGCAGACAGACTTGATTAGTTTCGGGCCGTAGGCAGACTCCCCTTGTTCCGGATCGTAGGCAGACCTCTTCCTTTCCACACTGTAGGCAGACTCATTAAATACATAGTTAATCATTTTTAGTTCCGGATCGTCAACTGACTTACTTAGTTCCGGGTTGCTGATAGACTCCCTTGGTTCCGGGTCATAGGCAGACTCACCCGGTTCTGGGTCGCTGACGGACTCCCTTGGTTCCGGGTCATAGGCAGACTCACCCGGTTCTGGGTCGCTGACGGACTCCCTTGGTTCCGGGTCATAGGCAGACTCACCCGGTTCCGGTACTTAGGCAGACTCACCCGGTTCCGGATCATAGGCAGACTCACCCGGTTCCCTATGGAAGACGTTGGAAGTGTCACGTTATTGCACAGATCCTGAGTTTTCAATAAAAAGAGCCAAGATGAAACACTACTTCTCAGACATGCCACTTCCTGCATGAAATCTTCTCAGGTTTTGGCCTGCCATAGGAGTTCTGTTATACTCACAGACACCATTCAAACAGTTTTCGAAACTTTAGGGTATTTTCTATCCAAAGCCAATAATTATATGCATATTCTAGTTACTGGGCAGGAGTAGTAACCAGATTAAATCGGGTACGTTTTTTATCCAGCCGTGTCAATACTGCCCCCTAGCCATAACAGGTTAAACAAAGGGTGATAAGGGTCAGCTGAGAAGGCACAACAGAGTTGATAAATATTAACAATTGATATGCTAATCCTTTGCACATGAACGCTCACTCATTCGGGAACAATTGTAATCAATATATATATTTACGCTCAGTGTGTCGTCCGGCTCTTTGCTGGAAAGGTCGTTCTGTTAGAGAGTTCTCTCGCTCTCTCTCTCTCTCTCTCTCTCTCTCTTGGTTAGATGGATCTTTCAAAGCGACATTCGTTCATGTAATAATAGAATGGATGTTTCGTCGGTCTTCGCCTTCAATGTTACCGAATTCCTAGCTGCAGACTAGTAATGAATATCAAAGACTGGTTCTTATTCTGTCGGTAGTCTAATAGTTTAGCCACGTGGTATGGTTAAAGTTCAGTAGAGGAATGCATGGTCAAACCTATTGGCCAACTCGTAATGGAGTGGAGGCCTTCTCTAAAGAAAGAACCCCTGGGTGGGGGTTTATATACTGAACATAGAAAAGTCTGTCACATGACGCCAGGTCCTGTCTGTGTCCCTGGGGGCGTGCCGATGACTTAGTTAAGACTTTGAACAGAAATACAATTCTCTCACATTAACATCGGTACATAGCATCTCAATATATTCCAAATAGCTTCATCCTTATTCATTCTGTTGATACAACCATTTAGATGTAAGTCCCATAGCTGAGGCTATTATATAAACATTATTATGGTAATATGGCTGTATTGTCTCTCATGAGTTTTATAAAATTGTACCAAACGGACCAGTTCGTAGCTGGATTCTTCACCGATCTTTTATACCTTCTCCAGAACATAAATGTCGTTTGGTTCCCCCGTCCTGTGAGGTGGAAGAATTCCTTTGTCTCTCTATGAAACCTCACTCTGTCTCAAAACTGGGGCCATGAGGCAGGACATTCCCTTTTGAATTTATGACCGCCTTCTGACCACAGCTGCCTGGGTGTAGGAAACAGAGGGAGATGGTGCAGAAGTAGGGAGATGGTAGAGGGGGAGGGGGTCAACTGTGCTCGCTGTACTCAAAGAGGGAAACGTCATGACATCATGTTAGGCTTCACAACATAAAATATATTGAGACAAATTACAGACCGTAGTCTACAAGTAGACCGTAGTCTACCGTAGTCTAGAATTCAATTGAACATGAAACGTATTTCAATATGATTGTAATAGGCCTACTGTAGGATTTTAATGCAGTCATCTCGATATTCCTTTGATGCATCATTTTATACTTCGCTTGTTTGTATCAATTGCAAAGACATTTGTAGATTTGCATTTGTAGTCAACTTTGTTCTAAATGTATCAGCATCACAGAGAGATGGATGTGATTCTATGTTTAGGGGAGATCTTCTGTGTTTTAACCCTCCTCTTGTGTTCGTTTCATGTTAATTCATTCTGTGTTCCCGGTCCAAAATGACCACCCCATTATAGCTGATTATAAATCCATAATAATACATATATTACCACCTAATGTTGTGTTAGATCTTTTATCAACTTAAGTTCTTGTGAACATTACAAGTTTTGAACTTCTATTTGCTATTTATGACCTGTAGGCCTCATTGTCCTGAGCTCATACAACTCATTTCTGAGTAAAAAAAGCCTATTGTATGGATTATTTTGACTATAACAAATACTCAGATGAAACATATTGTGCTATTTAACAGGGACTCTCTCCTCCTCACCAGTGTCATGATCAAAGATATGATCAAGATCCTCACATACAGTATATCGTTTCGCCATTGTGCCGCGACAGAATTAATTTATTTCACCTTTATTCAACCAGGTAGGCTAGTTGAGAACAAGTTCTCATTTACAACTGCAACCTGGCCAAGACAAAGCACAGCAGTTTGACACATACAACAACACAGAGTTACACATGGAATAAACAAACATACAGTCAACAAGACAATATAAAAGTCTATATACAGTGAGTGCAAATGAGGTAAGATAAGGTAGGTAAGGCAATAAATAGGCCATGGTGGCAAAGTAATTACAATAAAGCAATTAAACACTGGAATGGTAGATGTGCAAAAGATGAATGTGCAAGTAGAGATACTGGGGTGCAAAGGAGAAAGATAAATAAATAAATACAGTATGGGGATGAGGTAGTAGGATGGGCTGTTTACCAATGGGCTACGTACAGGTGCAGTGATCTGTGAGCTGCTCTGACAGCTGGTGCTTAAAGCTAGTGAGGGAGATATGAGTCTCCAGCTTCAATGATTTTTGCAGTTCGTTCCAGTAATTTGCAGTAGAGAGCTGGAAGGAAAGGCGGCCAAATGAGGAACTGGCTTTGGGGGTGACCAGTGAGATATACCTGCTGGAGCATGTGCTACGGATGAGTGCTGCTATGGTAACCAGTTGGCTGAGATAAGGCAGGGCTTTACCTAGCAGAGACTTGTAGATGACCTGGAGCCAGTGGGTATGGCAATGAGTATGAAGCGAGGGCCAGCCAACGAGAGCGTACAGGTTGCAGTGGTGGGTAGTATATGGGGCTTTGGTGACAAAATGGATGGCACTGTGATAGACTGCATCCAATTTGTTGAGTAGAGTGTTGGAGGCTATTTTATAAATGACATCGCCGAAGTCGAGGATTGGTAGGATGGTCAGTTTTACGAGGGTATGTTTGGCAGCATGAGTGAAGGATGCTTTGTTGCAAAATAGGAAGCCGATTCTAGATTACATTTTTTAATTGGAGATGCTTAATGTGAGTCTGGAAGGAGAGTTTACCGTCTAACCAGACACCTAGGTATTTGTAGTTGTCCACATATTCTAAGTCAGAACCGTCCAAAGTAGTGATGCTGGACGGGCGGGCAGGTGCGGGCAGTGATCGGTTGAAGAGCATGCATTTAGTTTTACTTTCATTTAAGAGCAGTTGGAGGCCACGGAAGGAGAGTTGTATGGCATTGAAGCTCGTCTGGAGGTTAGTTAACACAGTGACCATAGTAGAGCCAGAAGTATACAGAATGGTGTTGTCTGCGTCGAGGTGGATCAGAGAATCACCAGCAGCAAGAGCGACATCATTGCTGTATACAGAGAAGAGAGTCGGCCCGAGAATTTAACCCTGTGGCACCCCCCATAGAGACTGCCAGAGGTCCGGACAACAGGCCCTCCGATTTGACACACTGAACTCTATCAGAGAAGTAGTTGGTGAACCATGCGAGGGAATCGTTTGAGAAACCAAGGCTGTTGAGTCTGCCAAAAAGAATGTGGTAATTGAGTCGAAAGCCTTGGCCAGGTCGATGAATACGGCTGCACAGTAATGTCTCTTATCGATGGCAGTTATGATTTAATTTAGGACCTTGAGCGTGGCTGAGGTGCACCCATGACCAGCTCGGAAAACAGATTGCATAGCGGAGAAGGTACGGTGGGATTCAAAATGGTCGGTAATCTGTTTGTTAACTTGACTTTCAAAGACCTTAGAAAGACAGGGTAGAATAAATATAGGTCTGTTGCAGTTTTGGTCTAGAGTGTCTCCCCCTTTGAAGAGGGGGATGACCGTTGCAGCTTTCCAATCTTTGGGGACCTCAGACAATACGGAAGAGAGGTTGAACAGGCTACTAATAGGGGTTGCATCAATTTCGGCTGATAATTATAAAATAGAGGGTCCAGAATGTCTAGCCCGGCTGATTTGTAGGGTTCCAGATTTTGCAGCTCTTTCAGAACATCAGCTATCTGGATTTGGGTGAAGGAGAAATGGGGGAGGCTTGGACGAGTTGCTGTGGGGAGTGCAGGGCTGTTGACCGGGGTAGGGGTAGCCAGGTGGAAAGCATGGCCAGCCATAGAAAAATGCTTATTGAAATTCTCAATTATAGTGGATTTATCGGTGGTGATGGTGTTTCCTAGCCTCAGTGCAGTGGGCAGCTGGGAGGAGGTGCTCTTATTCTCCATGGACTTTACAGTGGCCCAGAACTTTTTTGAGTTTGTGCTACAGGATGCAGATTTCTGCTTGAAAAAGCTAGCCTTTGCTTTCCTAACTACCTATGTATATTGGTGTCAAACTTTCCTGAAAAGTTGCATATCACGGGGGCTGTTCGATGCTAATGCAGAACGCCACAGGATGTTTTTGTGTTGGTCAAGGGCAGTCAGGTCTGGAGAGAATCAAGGTCTATATCTGTTCCTGGTTCTAAATTTCTTGAATGGAGCATGCTTATTTAAGATGGTGAGGAAGGCATTTTTGAAGAATGACCAGGCATCCTCTACTGACGGGATGAGGTCAATATCCTTCCAGGATACCCGGGCCAGGTCGATTAGAAAGGCCTGCTCGCTGAAGTGTTTTAGGGAGCATTTGACAATGATGAGTGGAGGTCGTTTGACCGCAGACCCATTACGGATGCAGGCAATGAGGCAGTGATCGCTGAGATCTTGGTTGAAAACAGCAGAGGTGTATTTAGAGGGCAAGTTGGTTTGGATGATATCTATGAGGGTGCCCGTGTTTACGGATTTGGGGTTATACCTGGTTGGTTCATTGATAATTTATGTGAGATTGAGGGCATCAAGCTTAGATTGTAGGATGGCTGGGGTGTTAAGCATGTCCCAGTTTAGGTCACATAGCAGCACGAGCTCTGAAGATAGATGGGGGGCAATCAGTTCACATCTGGTGTCCAGGGCACAGCTGTGGGCAGAGGGTGGGATATAGCAAGCGGCAACGGTGAGAGACTTGTTTCTGGAAAGGTGTATTTTTAAAAGTAGAAGCTCGAATTGTTTGGGTACAGACTTGGATAGTAAGACAGAACTCTGCAGGCTATCTCTGCAGTAGATTGCAACACCGCCCCCTTTGGCAATTGTATCTTGTTGGAAAATGATACATTTAGAGATGTAAATTTCAGGGTTTTTGGTGGTCTTCCTGAGCCAGGATTCAGACACGGCTAGGACATCCGGGTTGGCAGAGTGTGCTAGGTCAGTGAATAAAACAAACTTAGGAAGGAAGCTCTAGCGGGCCGGGGATAGCAAGCTAGCAAAAGGGCCTTGGAGGGATGTCGCGACGGAAGAAAGTCTGTTTTGGCCCCCTCGTCGGCGTACGGATCAGCAGGCCTCCGTATGGTGAACAAGGCCATTTGGCAAAATAGATGTCGTGGCCAAAGAATTTGTGTGTGTGTGTGTGTGTGTGTGTGTGTGTGTGTGTGTGTGTGTGTGTGTGTGTGTGTGTGTGTGTGTGTGTGTGCACTCCCTGGATGAGGAGATGTAATCTCATGTTTTGTCCACAGAAACCATCAGGAGAGATTAGAGTCAGAGATTCTCAGTGGTCAGTCTTCCCAGAGTCATCAAACAGACCTGGCCTCCATATTCAGTGTATGTGGTCCTGTTATGTACATTTGTTTTTGTTTACCTCAAGTAAAGTTGATCTGTCAATTATTCATTAATGTGTTATTGAGAAAGCATTTTGTCTCTTGCTTAACTTATTTACTTGATTTATTTCAGTCGCTTGAAGAGAATATCATGACATTTGTGAAGAACGAGCTGAAGATGTTCAAGAGGTTTCTTAGTCCAGAACTCCCAGAAGGCTTTGAGAGTCAGAAGCAGGATAAGGAAGTGGTGGACACTGAAGATGAGAAGCAGGAGAGCAGTGCCAGAGAGGGGGCTCTGAAGATCACACTGCACGTCCTGAGGAAAATGAACCAGAAGGAGCTTGCTGACACACTAGAGAACTGTAAGATCTGTCTGCCTCATGTTGAATGCTGTTTTATAACATTTAAAAGCTGTAGCTAAAGTACAGCTAAAGTAGCTGTGTAACTCAATGATATTGTAGAAGCCTTAACACAACACCCAGTGACCTCATCAAGTAGCAGCAGGGATGTGTTGTATTGAGAGAGAGAGAGCACGAGAGACACCATTAATTAATAATACCATCAATAATACCAATAATTATATAATCAGTCACACCAGTCTGTAATGCATTATAAAAATATTTACACATTTATCCAGTCAGTTAAGAGAAGAAATTATTATAATTTTAAACTTTATAACAGTCCTACAATACTTTAGGCATTAAAACAGACATGATATTAATATTCTCTGTGTTATTTCTAGATTCAGATGATCTTGCTGTGATTTACCACCGTGAACTCAAATCTAATCTAAAGAAGAAGTTTCAATGTGTATTTGAGGGGATCGCTAAACAAGGAAACCCAATACTTCTCAATAAGATCTACACAGAGCTCTACATCACAGAGGGTGGAACAGGAGAGGTCAATAATGAACATGAGCTGAGACAGATTGAGACAACAACCAGGAAACAAGCAAGACCAGAGACTGCAATCAAATGTAACGACATCTTCAAACCCTTAACTGGACAACACAAACTTATCAGAACTGTGCTTACAAAGGGAGTCGCTGGCATTGGAAAAACAGTCTCTGTGCAGAAGTTCATTCTGGACTGGGCTGAAGGAAAAGCAAATCAGGATGTCCAATTTGTATTTTCATTCCCTTTTCGGGAGCTGAATTTGATGAAAGAGGACAAACACACTTTCATTGAACTTCTCAATCACTTCTCAATGGAAACCAAACAATCAAGAATCTCCAACTACGACAAGTACAATGTTCTGTTCATCTTTGATGGTCTGGATGAGTGCCGACTGCCCCTAGACTTCCAGAGGAACAAGATCTGTTGGGACGTCACAGAGTCAACCTCAGTGGATGTTCTGCTGACAAATCTCATCAAGGGAAACCTGCTTCCCTCTGCTCTCATCTGGATAACTACCCGACCTGCAGCGGCCAATAAGATCCCTTCAGGGTGTGTTGACCAGGTGACAGAGGTACGAGGGTTCAATGACCCACAGAAGGAGGAATACTTCAGGAAGAGATTCAGTGATGAGGACCTGGCCAGCAGAATCATCTCACACATAAAGACATCAAGGACCCTCCACATCATGTGCCACATTCCAGTCTTTTGTTGGATTTCTGCAACAGTCCTTGAACACATGCTGGAACATAAGAGAGAAGAGATGCCCAAGACTCTGACTGAGATGTACACACACCTTGTGGTGTTTCATATCAAACAGAAGAATGACAAGTATCTTGGGAAAGAAGAGACAGGTCCACACTGGAATAAAGAGAGCATTCTGTCACTGGGAAAACTGGCTTTTCAACAGCTTGTGAATGGCAATCTGATTTTCTATGAAGAAGACCTGAAAGAGGCTGGCATTGATGTCATTGAAGCCTCAGTGTACTCAGGATTGTGCACACAGCTCTTTAAAGAGGAATGTGTGCTGTACCAGGACAAGGTATACTGCTTTGTTCATCTGAGCATTCAGGAGTTTCTGGCTGCTGTATATGTGTTCCTCTCATTCATCAACAACAATGAGAATCTAATTGACAAACTGCAATTAAAAGATGAGTCTGAAGTTACTTTCTACAAGAGTGCTGTGGATAAAGCCTTACAAAGTGAGACAGGAAACCTGGACCTGTTCCTCCGCTTCCTTCTGGGCCTCTCACTGGAGTCCAATCAGAAGCACTTACGAGGTCTATTGACAAAGACAAGAAGCAGCTCACAGAGCCATGAAGAAACAGTCAAGTACATTAAGGAGAAGATCAGGGAGAATCCCTCTCCAGAGAGGAGCATCAATCTGTTCCACTGTCTGAATGAACTGAATGACCATTCTCTAGTGGAGGAGATCCAAAGCTACCTGAGCTCAGGAAGTGTCTCAGAAGCCAACCTGTCACCTGCACAGTGGTCAGCTCTGGTCTTTGTGTTGCTGACTTCAGAAAAGGAGCTGGATGTGTTTGACCTGAAGAAATACTCCAGATCAGAGGAAGGTCTTCTGAGGTTGCTGCCAGTGGTCAAAGCCTCCAGAGCAGTTCTGTGAGTAAATGAAATGACATTTAATTACTCATCATCAGGAAGAAATATTCAGTTTAGAGTAAAATATGTATTATAATATGTATATAATATTATATTGAAAAACATATTGAATCAATGCTTTGATTTTCTCATTAGTATAACAATATGACCATACTAGGAGACGGAAGATGAATATTTATGTTGTTTGAGAGAATAAACCAAATGCATCTGCCATTGTCCTTCTTCACTACTGAATTTACAGTGTTTTGTGAAATCATGATGATCTCTTTGCAGGCTGTCAGGCTGTAGAGTCACAGAGAAAGGCTGTGCTTCTCTGGTCTCAGCTCTGAGGTCAAACCCCTCATACCTGAGAGAGCTGGACCTGAGTGACAATGACCTGAAGGATTCAGGAGTGAAGCTGCTCTCTGATGGACTGGGGAATCCCCACTGTAAACTGGAGACTCTGAGGTCAGTATTCCTGTAGTTGGTCAACATGTGATAACTGTTCACCAGATCCACATGTGTTTACAAGGCACACATAGTCCACACCATATGTGTTTGGACAGTAAAGCTTACACTTTTAGATGTGGTGCTATGCTCCAGCATTTTGAACTGGGTGTGTTTGTCCAGTGTGTGTGTGTGTGTGTCTAGTGTGTGTGTGTGTGTGTGGGTGTGTGTGTGTGCCTAGTGTGTGTGTATGTGTGTGTCCAGTGGGTGTGTGTGTGTGTCCAGTGTGTGTGTATCCAGTGTGTGTGTATGTCCAGTGTGTGTGTGCATGTGTATCACTCAATGAACACACACACACTAGGGCTGGGCGATATGGCCAAAATATTATACCGCTGTAATAAAAAAAATAATGATGAGATGACGGTATTTTACAGTATTTTTAGTTTTTGAATAGTAAAAGTTGTACATTTGCTTTATGAGTAGTGAGTGATCCCAGGGTGCTCTATGAGTAGTGAGTGATCCCAGGGTGCTTTATGAGTAGTGAGTGATCACAGGGTGCTTTATGGGCAGTGAGTGATCCCAGCGTGCTTTATGAGTAGTGAGTGATCCCTGGGTGCTTTCTGAGTAGTGAGTGATCCCAGAGTGGTTTATGAGTAGTGAGTGATCCCAGGGTGGTTTATGAGTGTGAGTGATCCCAGGGTGCTTTATGAGTAATGAGTGATCCCAGGGTGCTTTATGAGTAGTGAGTGATCCCAGGGTGCTTTATGAGTAGTGAGTGATCCCAGGGTGGTTTATGAGTAGTGAGTGATCACAGGGTGCTTTATGAGTAGTGAGTGATCCCAGGGTGCTTTATGAGTAGTGAGTGATCCCAGGGTGCTTTATGAGTAGTGAGTGATCCCAGGGTGCTTTATGAGTAGTGAGTGATCCCAGGGTGCTTTATGAGTAGTGAGTGATCCCAGGGTGCTTTATGAGTAGTGAGTGATCCCAGGGTGGCAATACATACATTCTAAGTGATTTCAATGAGTTTTTCTCCATTCTGATTGGTTTATACTGTTCAATTCAACTTCAGCAAAAACAAATGTCAGCACTTTCATAATTTCTGCATTTCCACTCAATTGCAGTGATGGAAAAAGTACCCAGATGTCATACTTGAAAAAAAGTAAAGATACATTAATGGAAAATTACTCAAGTAAAAGTGAAAGTCACCCAGTAAAATACTACTTGAGTAAAAGTCTAAAAGTATTTGGTTTTAAATATACATAAGTATCAAAAGTGCGGCGGCAGATATTCTAGTAGCTAGAGCGTTGGGCCAGTAACTGAAAGCAGTGCATTGGTGTTCACATTAGTATAACAATATGACAATACAATTCTAGGAGATGGAAGATGAATCTATATGTTGTTTGAGAGAACAAACCAAATGCATCTGCCGTTGTCCTACACTACTGCCGTTAAGTTAACGGTGTGCGCGCCCTCACCGGAATGCGCTACAAACACTACAGCCAAAATGGGAGCCACTTACAAAAACTACAAATTCTAGCTCATTTTTCAAAAAACAAGCCTGAAACTCTTTCTAAAGACTGTTGACATCTAGTGGAGCCCTAGGAACTGCAATCTGGGAGGTTTTCCTTTTATATTCCCATTGTAATCAGTGGTGAGCTGAAGAAAAAAAAATATCTGGATGGATTGTCCTTGGGTTTTCGCCTGCCATATCAGTTCTGTTATACTCACAGACATTATTTTAACAGTTTTGGAAACTTTAGTGTTTTCTATCCAATACTACCATTCATATGCATATCCGTCCGAATACTGCCCCCTATCCCGTTAAACAATTTAAAGGCAATGCTACCAAATACTAATTGAGTGTATGTACACTTTTGACCCACTGGGAATGTGATGAAATAAATAAATGGTGAAATAAATATTTCTCTCTGCTATTATTCTGACATTTCACATTCTTAAAATAAAGTGGTGATCCTAACTGACCTAAGACAGGTGTCACGTCCTGGCCAGTATAAGGCTTAATTGGTATTGTAGTTTGGTCAGGACGTGGCAGAGGGTATTTGTTTTATGTGGTTCAGGGTGGTGTTTTGGGAAAAGGGCGTTTGATTTACTATTTCCGGGTTTTGGGGTTATGATCTATGTTTAGGTAATTCTATGTCTAGTCTAAGTAGTCTGTGTTTCTATGGTTGATTAATTGGGGTTGGGACTCTCAATTGAAGGCAGGTGTTTTCTCTTTGCCTTTGATTGAGAGTCCCATATATTAGGGTGTGTTTGTGTTTGGGATTTGTGGGAGATTGTTTTTGCATTGCGTGTTTTTGTGAGGCTGCAAAACTGTCATTTGTCGTGCTTATTGTTTTCTTGTTTTTCCGTGTTCAACGTTCTTTAATAAATTAAGAAAATGAACACCAACTCTACTGCGTATTGGTCCACACTTTCAGATGACGATTTCGCTATATCATCGGATGATGAAGAAGTTCGTGACAACAGGGAATGTTTACACTGATAAAATGTCAGGAATTGTGAAAAACTGAGTTTAAATGTATTTGGCTAAGGTGTATGTAAACTTCCGACTTCAACTGTACATTCTAAGTGATTTCAATGAGTCTTTCTCCATTCTGATTGGTTTATACTGTTCCAGTCAACTTCAACCAAAACAAATGTCAGCACTTTCATCATTTCTATGGAAAAAGTACCCAGTTGTCATACTTGAGTAAAAGTAAAGATACATCAATAGAAAATTACTCAAGTAAAAGTGGAAGTCACCCAGTAAAATACTACTTGAGTAAAAGTCTAAAAGTATTTGGTTTTAAATATACTAGTCTAGTGGTTAGATCGTTGGGCCAGTAACTGAAAGATTGCTGCATCAAATTCCCGAGCTGACAAGGTAAAAATCTGTCGTTCTGCCCCTGAACAAGGCAGTTCATCCACTGTTCCCGGTAGGATGTCATTGTAAATAAGAATTTGTTCCTAACTGACTTGCCAAGATAAATAAAAGTTACATTCAAAAAAAGTTATTGATAAAATGTACTTAAATTAAATTAAGCAAACCAGATGGCACCATTTTCTTGTATTTTTTTAAATTTACGGATAGCCAACACAGACATAAATTACAAACAAAGCATTTATGTTTAGTGAGTCCTCTAGATCAGAAGCAGTATGACCAGGGATGTTCTCTTGATAAGTGTGAATTGGACCGTTTTCCTGTCCTGCTAAGCATTCAAAATGAGTACTTTTAGGTGTCAGGGAAAATGTATGGAGTAAAAAGTACAGTATTTTCTTTAGGAATGTAGTGAAGTAAAAGTAAAAGTTGTCAAAAATAAAAACAGTAAAGTATGTAGTACTTGAAAGTATTTTTACCTAGTACTTTACACCACTGCTCAATTGTGATCATCTCCACACTGCCACGTAGGGCTGCACGTTACGGGCAAACAATCTAGGACTTATTTTTAACCAAATGTTGCAATTGCGATTTCACTTGCGAATTAGAGCAAAACTGTTGGAATCATGGAAATAGAATGACTATTCTAATTCTATAGTTAGAATAGTGGGTACTTTTAATACAGTGTTTGAGATGACAACGAATTAAAATGCCAGAGAGGAGTTATTGTGACATGGTAGGAACTAAAGTGTTGATAGGTGTTTCCTAGGGGACCCTATAAGCTTTGGCTACGTTGCGTGTTTTCTCTTAGCTACTTCATGTAGCTAACATGTTCTTGCTTTGCATATTCCTCTTTGATTTAGAAGATACTGTTGCACCAACAACATGCTGATTTAGGTCTACACCATCACTGGTATTATCAGGCTGTATTAGCTAGCTACATTTGCTCTTACTCAGTACATTTATTAGCTAGCTAGCTATTAGCATTAGCGGCTAACAATTAGTGCCTCAAGATTTAGGGCAACTTGCTAAGAAAAGACAACCTAGCTGTTTTGCTGATGTAAGACACACAAACTAATAGTCATTATAGAACACTAGTGGATTTATATAAAGAAGCAAAGTGAAAACAGCATTGTTGTCATCAACATTGTTCCATGTGCTGCATTGACCAGGCAGAGTGAAAAAGCATTGTTGTCATCAACATTGTTCCATGTGCTGCATTGACCAGGCAGAGTGAAAACAGCATTGTTGTCATCAACATTGTTCCATGTGCTGCATTGACCAGGCAGAGTGAAAACAGCATTGTTGTCATCAACATTGTTGCATGTGCTGCATTGACCAGGCAGAGTGGAAACAGCATTGTTGTCATCAACATTGTTCCATGTGCTGCATTGACCAGGCAGAGTGGAAACAGCATTGTTGTCATCAACATTGTTCCATGTGCTGCATTGACCAGGCAGAGTGGAAACAGCATTGTTGTCATCAACATTGTTCCATGTGCTGCATTGACCAGGCAGACAAAACACAAGTGTCTCGTGGTTGAGGAACATCAAACTCTCCTTGAGTGACAGGGGCGTGGCTAGGTCACTGTGGAAAGCTGCACGGAGAGAAAGAGCGGACTCAAGTATCGAAGTAAACTATAAAAATTGTCGTCCGGGTTTGGCTGTCATTGTAAATAAGAATGTGTTCTTTAACTGAATTGCCAAGTTAAAATAAGGTTTAATAAATAACAAAACACTGGACACACACAATACCCTCAAATAAAAGGTGACATTATATACTGTCACCTCGTATAAAACATTTGATCTTATATACAAAATGTTGGAGTATAGAGCAACAATATAAATGTTAGCTTCACTGTCAAAATAGATATGGTGTGGACTGAATACTCAATACAATCTAAATCTGATACCTCTCTGTCTGTCTTTTGACTGATACTGCTTTTTAAACTGGTCTGGTCAGTCTACTCAAATATTTGTACTATACATTTTTCTATCTGCAAGCAATACTTTGATAATTTGTCATTTATAATAAAGATACATTAATTTATGAACAGATATGGCAGGTTTCAGAACACTGATATATCTAAAAATATACTGTCACTATCTTCACCACCAAAGAATAGCAGTGTGATTTTAATATTATTTTACTCTTTGCAGGCTGTCACGCTGTCAAGTGACAGAGGAAGGCTGTGCTTCTCTGGTCTCAGCTCTGAGGTCAAACCCCTCACACCTGAGAGAGCTGGACCTGAGCTACAATCACCCTGGAGACTCAGGAGTCAGACTGCTCTCTGCTGGACTGGAGGATCCACACTGCAGACTGGAGAAAATCAAGTATGTAGAGGGTTTATGTCAATGTTCATATCAGACATGTTTGACTTATCAGGCTAGTTAAGACAAACATTCTTACCACCAACTGGATATAATTATATGCTCTCTGTGTGTGTGTGTGTGTGTGTGTGTGTGTGTGTGTGTGTGTGTGTGTGTGTGTGTGTGTGTGTGTGTGTGTGTGTGTGTGTGTGTGTGTGTGTGTGTGTGTGTGTGTGTGTGTGTGTGTGTGTGTTCCCGTGTATCATTCAATGACTGTCTGTTCTTCTGCTTACCGCTACAGTGTGGAACATGGTGGAGAGTACACAATGAAACCTGGGCTTAGAAAATGTGAGTGTTGACTGCTGTGAAGAATATTACTAAGAATAAGTCTTAATTCAAGTTAAGTCAAAGTCAACGACCACCATCATTACTTACTTGGTCATATTAAATATCATATTAAACTACAGAAGCAGAAATCAGGGACACCAAAGTTTACAAAGAGTTGCTTTGACAATGTGTGTGTGTGTGTGTGTGTGTGTGTGTGTGTGTGTGTGTGTGTGTGTGTGTGTGTGTGTGTGTGTGTGTGTGTGTGTGTGTGTGTGTGTGTGTGTGTGTGTGTGTGTGTAATTAATGGGAATAAGTATGTTTTATATTACCATACAGTATAACATATGATCATTCAACAAGTCTCAAGTTACCTTAACTTCTCCTTTTGATACCTAGAAACATCTACATTAAATGAATTAGTGAAAAGTGAGTTAACATTCTAATGTGAATGATGATGATTTCTAATATTGTGTCTGGTTTCATCCATCAGATGTCTGTGATCTCACACTGGACCTAAACACAGTAGACAGACTCCTCTCTCTGTCTGAGGAGAACAGAAAGGTGACATGGAGGAGCGAGGAGCAGCCGTATCCTGATCACCCAGAGAGATTTGAGGACTGTAGACAGGTGCTGTGTAGAGAAGGTCTGACTGGGCGCTGTTACTGGGAGGTAGAGTGGAGTGGGAGAGGGGCTGTTATAGGAGTGACATATAAAGGAATCAACAGGAGAGGAGAGGTTAATGACTGTTGGCTTGGATGGAATGACAAGTCCTGGAGTCTGGACTGCGATGACAACAGTTACATTGCCTGGCACAATGATAATTCCACTATCATAGACGTCCCCTCCTCCAGCTCCGACAGAGTAGGAGTGTATCTGGACTGGCCAGCCGGCACACTGTCCTTCTATAGAGCCTCCTCTGACACACTGACCCACCTGATCACATTCACCTCCACATTCACTGAGCCCCTCTATCCAGGGTTTAGGGTTTGGTATGTTGACTCCTCAGTGTCCCTGTAAATAATAACCTGACACATACACACACACTGGACACACACACACACACACACTGGACACACACACACACACACACACACACACTGGACACACACACACTGATACACACACACACACACACTGGACTCACACACGCTGATACACACACACACACACACTGGACACACTCACACTGGACAAACACACACTCACACTGGACAAACACACATACACGCTGAACACACGCACACACTGGATACACACGCACACACTGGACTCACACACACACACTGGACAAATACACACACACACTGGACAAACACACATACACGCTGAACACACACATGCTGAACAGACACACACTGGACAAACACACACACACACTGGACAAACTCACACACACACACGATGAACACACAGGACACACACACACTGGACACAGAAACACAAACACACACTGGACACAGACACACAAACACACACAGGACACACAGGATACACACACACTCTCACACACACACAAATGTGCGTCTTCCTATAATTGTGAGGACCTTGACCCAGGACCTCTTACAATAACACTGTTACAGTACCAATGGGATCATTTGTTGTCTTTTATGTTGAATAACAAGTTGTACAATTATATATGGACATACTCTCCATAGTTATACAAGTATACAAGGATATATTGTACTTTTCACAATAAAACATACTTGAAACAAGAAACAGCATGTTAATTGTGAAAACCACTTCATTATTGATTTTTACATCGTCTCTGTCAGGTTGACATTAACCTGCGACTGGTTACATGAAACAAATATGAAATGAAATACAAAACAATTAAATATGTGAAATTGAATTAAACAAATTGTACAACAGAGTGTTGTGATGCAGGGTCGCTATAGCAACAGAGTGTTGTGATGCAGGGTCACTATAGCAACAGCGTGAACCTCTCCAGACCAGAGGACTTTCTTCTTGGAGAGGAACCCTGTGACGTCATCATCGGAGAGGGAGATTCTAGACACTCTCTCAGCCTGCTCTCTGCTCTCTCTCTGCTCCCTGCTCTCTCTCTCTCTGCTCTCTCTCTCGCTCTGCTTCTCTATCTTTCTCTCTCTCTCTCCCCAATCTCTTGCTTTTTATATCTTAACCGGGGTGGAGTTTGGACAATCACCACTTGATGGAAGTGTTAAACCAGAAGTGATGAAAACAACATCAATGCATTGAGAGAGAGAGAGAGTCTAATATACAGAGAGAGAGTCTAATATACTGATATACCGTGCATTCAGAAAGTATTCAGACCCCTTGACTTTTTCCACATTTTGTCACGTTACAGCCTTATTCTAAAATGGATTAAATTGTTTTTTCCCCCCCCCTCATCAATCTACACACAATAACCCATAGCAAAACAATTTATTTCATGTGTGCAAATTTGTATTTAAAAAAAACTTAGATATCACATTTACATAAGTATTCAGACCCTTTACTCAGTACTTTGTTGAAGCACCTTTGGCAGCGATTACAGCTTTGAGTCTTCTTGGATTTGACGCTACAAGCTTGGCACACCTGTATTTGGGGAGTTTCTCCCATTCTTCTCTGCGGATCCTCTCAAGCTCTGTCAGGTTGGATGGGGAGCGTCGCTGCACAGCTATTTTCAGGTCTCTCCAGAGATGTTCGATCGGGTTCAAGTCCGGGCTTAGGATCATTGTCCTGTTGTCCAGTCTGTGTTTACTATACTGGGAGGGTAGAGAGTCAGAACTGATAGAGGATCTGGAGCCCTGAGGGGGAGAGAGAGAGGGATGGTAGAGAGTCAGAACAGAGGAAAAGAGAGAAAGAGGGAAAGAGAGAGATGGAGTGGAGACAGAGGATGTGTGGAAGTTGCTTTATATTTGGTAATTGGGGGCCTTTGAGCCCTGATGGGCTGGGTGACATCAGTGACACTCTGAGAGATATGGGTTGCTGTGGAGGGAGAGCAAGAGAGAGAGGGATGGAGAGAGAGGGAGGGAGAGAGAGAGAGATTAGTCAGCAGAAATTATTCAGGATGACGTTCGTCTTTAAATGTACTTCTTTATTTCTCTCTTTCCCCACTGAGGAAGATAAAGGACACACACACACACACACACACACACACACACACACACACACACACACACACACACACACACACACACACACACACACACACACACACACACACACACACACACACACACACACACAAACACACAAACACAAAGGGTAGGTAATCAGGTATTCCTCCCATGGTGTGTGCATTGATTTTAGTCCCTTTCTCATTAACTAGCTGTGGACAGTGACCAGAGATGGCCAGATTGAGCTAGAGGTGTGTGTGTGTGTGTGCATGCAGTGTTTATACATTTGTTTTTGAGAGAGAGTTAACGGGACTTTCGATAACAATGACACACACAGCCCAGATTCCATTTTCTGCTTTGTGTTTCAATTAGGTCTTAGTGGAATAGAGGCATGTGATTCATGAACCATCTTAAGAAATACCTGGGATAGGATAAAGTAATCCTTCTAACCCCCCCTTAAAAGATTTAGATGCACTATTGTAAAGTGGTTGTTCCACTGGATATTATAAGGTGAATGCACCAATTTGTAAGTCGCTCTGGATAAGAGCGTCTGCTAAATGACTTAAATGTAAATGTAAATGTAATTAATGTCGTTGGAAAACGTCAGAACGAAAGAAAGGAAGCAGTCCGTTCTGAACTGCTTAAAGGTCAGAAGTTGGTCATGTCATGACGTTGGCCTGTGGGTAAGGTTTATGACCCCCCCATAAATACCTTTCTCCCTTCCCCTCTCTGACCCTACTGAAGGACTTGAATAGCCTGTGTTAAATATAGAGAGTCTGGGAACATCAAACAAATGGGGAAAAGGAACCATATTTTGGTAATAAAACCAGTTGGAAATATGCTTGGGAACGTAATGAGTATGTATGTCAGTTCGGTTGTCATCTGAGACATTATGACTGATGACAGGACGACATAAACTGTACCTGAGAAAGTATACACCCTCTAGTTATCAGAGTAACATGGAATTGTTATGCAATTGAAATGTTTGATATTGAAATTGTTTGTTAGGAGATTCAATGTAATTTTAGCTTCCAAATGAGAGAATTGGGTTTTCATAAGGAAAGTGCCCTGCTTGATCAGTGGCCCACCCGTGTGAAGAGGAGGGGTTATAAACGATGAAACACATCCTTCCCCCCTCTCCACTATATAAGCCTTTGACGAAAAGATAACCACGTTGTTCCAGTACGTGAGGTCTGCAGCCTCTACGTTAGAAGGACACACGTCAAGTACAGAACTAAGCCAACCTCGGCGTGAGCTTTGGTGGCGAATGGTATGAACTTTGAGCTTATTCACTACAGAAGTGATACTTCCTAGCCGTTGAGTTAGCAGCGGCCGCTGTAGACGTGGGCTAGGAAAGGACGGACGACGGATCCAGTCTAACAGACGGACGAAGATACCACCACGTATCCAATTTACCACCAGAGACATTCTTCCGAGGACAGGAAGATCTGTTGGCCAACCCGGCCAGCATCTACGACCAATCTACCGAAGCGCAGCTCAGAGTAAATATTTATTGCGTTTTCCTTTTCCAAATGGGCGGTAATTTAGAATGCATAAGATAATGTATTTGCGATAGCATAGCTGCTGTTTCTTTGTTCCTAAATCTTCCCGCTCTTTCATTCAAGCCCAACCCCCTTTCCTTTGTGTAACCAGCCATGATACAGGTTCCGTCCACCAGGACGTTTTCTGTATGACATCATTTGTGTTCTGTGTATTTGTAATTCTGTGTGATTGGTTTAGGTATTTAGTAAATAAATAATTAAACCCAATTTTGTATTGCTGATTCAACTTGTTAGCCAGGGTTCGTGAAGATAGCCAAGAATTTACAACTTTCATTATGAGACTGAAAATAAGATAAGGGTTAATATTGACTGCTACCGATGTAAAGTATTACTAACCTGTTGGGGCTAGGGGGCAGTATTGAGAATAAAAAAAAAATATGTGCCCATTTTTAACTGCCACCTACACCAACTCAGAAGCTAGGATATGCATATTATTACCAGATTTGGATAGAAAACACTCAGAATTTTCTAAAACTGTTTGAATGGTGTCTGTAAGTATAACAAAACTCTGTTTTGTGGCTGTACTATTTTTTTAAATCATTGTTTAATAGATACCACAGTGAGAAAGGATTCATTTCGCAACTCCTACGGCTTCCACTAGATGTCTGCGATCTTTATAAAGTTGTTTGAAGCGTCTATGATCAACAGAGACCGGATGACAAGGAAGGGAAGTTGACCTCCCTGGGATGTTGTCACTTCATTATTGGCTGCACCTGCGCAATCATGTGATGCGATACATTTTTCAAATACGTTTTTCAAGACACAGGAGAGGTCGGGTTGAAACATTACTGATGTTTCACATTAAAAATGGCTCTAAAGATTGATGCTAAACAACGTTTGACATGTTTGAACGAACGTAAATAGATTATTTTTTTTACTTTTCGCCGTGACTCCCCCCGCGCTACTTTTTAGTAGCCTACCGAAGCGCTAACAACTTGGAGTTATTTGGACATCAATTATGAACTTTGTTGAAAGAAACCACATTTGTTGTGGACATGGGATTCCTGGAAGTGCCAATGGATGAAGATAATCAAAGGTAAGGGATTATTGACAATAGTAATTTTGATATTACATGGTTACAAGATGGTGCTAACCTGTATAGCCTAGCCTATTGTTCTTAGCACAGCACCCGGTTTATTGCAAATTGTGATTTCCCAGTTAAGTTATTTTGAAATCTGGCAATGCAGTAGCATTTACAAAATGTTAAACTATGAATATTTGAATGACAATATTATAATTTACCAATGTTTTCGAATAGTAATTTTGTAATTTGTAACGTTGTTCACCGGAAGCATTTCAGAGAAGAAAAAAATCTGAATTTCACCGCTACTGTAAAATGCTGTTTTTGGATATAAATATGAACTTGATGGAACAAAAAATGCATGTATTGTATAACATAATGTCCTAGGAGTGTCATCTGATGGAGATTGTCAAAGGTTAGTGCATAATTTTAGCTGGTTTCTGCTTTTGGTGACGCATGACCTTGAATTGAAAAGGGATGTTTGTACTTTTGTGGCTATGTACTGTCCTAACATAATCTAACTTTATGCTTTTGCCATAAAGCCTCTTTGAAAATCGAACAATGTGGTTAGATTAAGGAGATGTTTATCTTTTAACCTGTTTAGGATAGGGGGCAGTATTGACACGGCTGGATAAAAAACATACCCGATTTAATCTGGTTACCACTCCTACCCAGTAACTAGAATATGCATATACTTATTACATATGGATAGAAAACACCCTAAAGTTTCTAAAACTGTTTGAATGGCGTCTGTGAGTATAACAGAACTCATTTGGCAGGCAAAAACCTGACAAGGTTTCAGGCAGGAAGTGGCCTGTCTGACAAGGTGTCGTTCTTCTTGTCTCTGTTTATTGAAGAGTGAGGATTTTAGCTGTCCCGTGACACTTCCTACGGCTGCCATAGGGTCTCAGAAGGCGGCAAAAAGCTGAATCGTGGCTTTGCAGGCTCTGGCTGAAACAAAGTAGCGCGTTTGGGTAGTGGCTGGTTACAGTACTGTGAGACTCAGGCTCGTGCCCGCGTCGACCGAAAGCTGTGTTTTCTTTCCTCTGTTTAGCTAAATGGACATTCCCGGTCGGAATATTATCGCTTTTTTACAAGAAAAATGGCATAAAAATGGATTTTAAACAGGGGTTGACATGCTTCGAAGTACGGTAATGGAATATTTAGATTTTTTTTGTCACGAATTGCGCCATGCGCACGACCCTGATTTACCATTTCAGATAGTGTCTGGGACGCACGAACAAAACGCCGCTATTCGGATATAACGATGGATTATTTTGGACCAAACCAACATTTGTTATTGAAGTAGCAGTCTTGGGAGTGCATTCTGACGAAGACAACAAAAGGTAATCAAACTTTTATAATAGTAAATCTGATATTGGTGAGTGCTAAACTTGCCGGGTGTCTAAATAGCTAGCCCGTGATGCCTGGGCTATGTACTTAGAATATTGCAAAATGTGCTTTCACCAAAAGCTATTTTAAAATCGGACATATCGAGTGCATAGAGGAGTTCTGTATCTATAATTCTTAAAATAATTGTTATGCTTTTTGTGAACGTTTATCGTGAGTAATTTAGTAAAATGTTAACGAATTCCCCGGAAGTTTGCGGGGGGTATGCTAGTTCTGAACGTCACATGCTAATGTAAAAAGCTGGTTTTTGATATAAATATGAACTTGATTGAACAAAACATGCATGTATTGTATAACATAATGTCCTAGGGTTGTCATCTGATGAAGATCATCAAAGGTTAGTGCTGCATTTAGCTGTCTTCTGGGTTTTTGTGACATTATATGCTAGCTTGAAAAATGGTTGTCTGATTATTTCTGGCTTGGTACTCTGCTGACATAATCTAATGTTTTGCTTTCGTTGTAAAGCCTTTTTGAAATCGGACAGTGTGGTTAGATTAACCTCTTACATCTAGACGTTCCGCTAGCGGAACACCTGCTCCAATATCCAAAGATAGGCGTGGCGCGAATTACAAATTCCTCTAAAATACAAAAACTTCCATTTTTCAAACATATGACTATTTCACAGCATTTTAAAGACAAGACTCTCCTTTATCTAACCACACTGTCCGATTTCAAAAAGGCTTTACAGCGAAAGCAAAACATTAGATTATGTCAGCAGAGTACCCAGCCAGAAATAATCAGACACCCATTTTTCAAGCTAGCATATAATGTCACAAAAAACAAAACCACAGCTAAATGCAGCACTAACCTTTGATGATTTTCATCAGATGACACACCTAGGACATTATGTTATACAATACATGCATGTTTTGTTCAATCAAGTTCATATTTATATCAAAAAACAGGTTTTTACATTAGCATGTGAAGTTCAGAACTAGAATACCCCCCGCAAACCTCCGGTGAATTTACTAAATTACTCACGATAAACGTTCACAAAAAACATAACAATTATTTTAAGAATTATAGATACAGCACTCCTTTGTGCAATCGAGGTGTCCGATTTTAAAATAGCTTTTCGGTGAAAGCACATTTTGCAATATTCTGAGTAGATAGCCCAGCCATCACGGCTAGCTATTTAGACACCCACCAAGTTTAGCCCTGACCAAAGTCAGATTTACTATTAGAAAAGTTTGATTACCTTTGGTGTTCTTCGTCAGAATGCACTCCCAGGACTGCTACTTCAATAACAAATGTTGGTTTGGTTCGAAATAATCCATAGTTATATCCAAACAGCGGCGTTTTGTTCGTGCGTTCAAGACACTATCCGAAGTGTAAATAAGGGTCACGAGCATGGCGCATTTCGTGACAAAAGATTTCTAAATATTCCATTACCGTACTTCGAAGCATGTCAACCGCTGTTTAAAATCAATTTTTATGCCATTTTTCTCATAAAAAAGCGATAATATTCCGACCGGGAATCTGCGTTTAGGTAAACAAACGAAAGAAAACAAAGCATGGGGTCGACTCGGGCCTTCGCCTGAGTCTCACAGTACTGTAACCAGCCACTATCCAAACGCGCTACTTTTTTTCAGCCAGAGCCTGCAACGCCACGATTCAGCTTTTTGCCGCCTTCTGAGAGCCCATGGGAGCCGTAGGAAGTGTCACGTCATAGCAGAGATCCTCTGTAATGGATAGAGATAATCAAGAAGGGCAAGAAATTGTCAGACAGGGCACTTCCTGCATGGAATCTTCTCAGGTTTTGGCCTGCCAAATGAGTTCTGTTATACTCACAGACACCATTCAAACAGTTTTAAAAACTTTGGAGTGTTTTCTATCCAAAGCTAATAATTATATGCATATTCTAGTTTCTGGGCAGGAGTAATAATCAGATTAAAACGGGTACGTTTTTTATCCGGCTGTGAAAATACTGCCCCCTAGCCATAACAGGTTAACGAGAGTCTTGTCTTTAAATAGCTGTAAAATAGTCATATGTTTGAGAAATTGAAGTAATAGGATTTTTAAGGTATTTGAAAATCGCGCCACTGGATTAGACTGGCTGTTGCGTAGGTGGGACGAATTCGTCCCGCCTAGCCCAGAGAGGTTAAAGAAACATCATGACCACCTTTAGGCTTTACTGTTTCAGAGAAACATCATGACCAACTTCGGACCTTGAAGCAGTTCAGAACGGACTGCTTCCTTTCCTTCTCTCACTACTGTAAGTCGCTCTGGATAAGAGCGTCTGCTAAATGACTAAAATATGTAAATATGTTTTCTAACAGCAGTAATGGTTCATAAAGCACATGCCTCTATTCCACTAAGACCTAATTGAAACACAAAGCAGAAAATGGAATCATGGCTGTGTGTGTCATTCTTATCGAAAGTCCCGTTAACTTGCTCTCAAAAACACACACGTATAAACGCTTGCACGCACACACCTCTAGCTCAATCTAGCCATCTCTGATCACTGTCAGCAGCTAGTTAACTTCTTTGGGACATGGGGGCAGTATTGAGTAGCTTGGATGAAAAAGGTGCCAAGAGTAAACTGCCTGCTACTCTGGCCCAGAAGCTAAGATGTGCATATTATTAGTAGACTTAGATAGCAAACACTGTGAAGTTTCTAAAACTGTTTGAATGATGTCTGTGAGTATAACAGAACTCATATGGCAGGCAAAAACCTGAGAAAAAATCCAACCAGGAAGTGGTTTGTAGTTTTTCAAGTGATTGCCTATCCATACTACAGTGTCTGTGGGGTCATTTTGCACTTCCTAAGGCCTTCACTAGATGTCAACAGTCTTTAGAACATTGTTTCATGCTTCTACTGTGAATATTGAGAGAAGATGCTATACATCGTTTGACATGTTTCTCCGAACGTAAATATAACTTTTTTTTACTTTTCGTCATGACATTTCGGCGAGCTTCCTACATTTGGAGTAGTGGACTGAACGAGCGAACAAAGAGGAGGTATTTGGACATAAATTATGGACTTTATCGAACAAAACAAACATTTATTGTGGACCTGGGATACCTGGGAGTGCATTCTGATGAAGATCAAAGGTAATTGAATATTTATAATGCTATTAATATTTTTAGTTGACTCCAAAATGGCGGGTATCTGTATTGCTTGATGTTGTTGTCTGAGCGCAGTACTCAGATTATTGCAAAGTGTGCTTTTGCCATAAAGCTTTTTTGAAATCTGACACAGCGGTTGCATCAACCTCTCTTGGGTAGGGGGCAGTATTTTCACGGCCGGATGAAAAACGTACCCAAATTAAATGGCCTACTACTCGAATATGCATATTATTAGTAGATTTGGATAGAAAACACTCTGAAGTTTCTAAAACTGTTTGAATGATGTCTGTGGGTATAACAGAACTCATACGGCAGGCAAAAACCTGAGAAAAATCTAACCCGGAAGTGGGAAATCTGGAGCTTGTAGTCTTTTCAAGTCATTGCCTATCCAACACACAGTGACTTAGGGTTCATTTTGCACTTCCTAAGGCTTCCACTAGATGTCAACAGTCTTTAGAACCTAATTTCAGGCTTTTGCAGTGAACAGAGAGCGAACAAGAAGCTTTTTGGAAATCTGTCACAGCGGTTGCATAAAGGAGATGGTTATCTATAATTCTTTGAATAACAGTTTAATATTTTATCAGCATTTATGATGAGTATTTTTGTAAATTGTTGTGCTGATTCACCGGAAGTTTTTGGAGGAAAAACATTTCTGAACATTACGGGCCAATGTAAAATGCTGTTTTTGGATATAAATATGAACTTTATCGAACAAAACATACATGTATTGTGTAACATGAAGTCCTATGAGTGCCATCTGATGAAGATCATCAAAGGTTAGTGCCTAATTTTAGCTGTATTTCTGGTTTTTGTGACGCCTTTCCTTGCTTGGAAAATGGCTGTGTGGTTTTTCTTGTCTAGGCGCTGTCCTAACATAATCTAATGCTATGCTTTCGCCGTAAAGCCTTTTTGAAATCGGACACTGTGGTTGGGTTAATGAGAAGTTTATCTTTAAAATGGTGAATAATAGTTGTATGTTTGAGAATTTTGAATTATGAGATTTTTGTTGTTTTGAACTTGGCGCCCTGCTATTTCACTGGCTGTTGGCGAGTGGGAAGGTAGCATCCCACCTACCCAAGAGAGGTTAAAGTTAAAAAAGGTACAATCCAACAAAAATGACAAGTTTAACTGAAAACTCTGACATCACGCTAGTCATCTGTAGTGGTGATGGCTGGATATAGTTACTCACTGTAAGGAAATGGAAAACGTTTTTGGGGCTCAAATCAGAGGATAAAAGAAAAGCAGTCAATTTTTGAATCATGTCAATAACTGTTTTATCCCTCCCCTGTAGTCCCAAGTTAAGTCCAAGTGATTGATGATGTCACTGAAAAAACAAACTCCTCATCAAGCATTTACACTGGTATGTGTTGGGTTTGTTGTGGTGGTAAGGTATGTTACGACTCATGAAGCATTTACACTGGTATGTGTTGGGTTTGTTGTGGTGGTAAGGTATGTTACTCATCAAGCATTTACACTGGTATGTGTTGGGTTTGTTGAGGTGGTAAGGTATGTTACTCATCAAGCATTTACACTGGTATGTGTTGGGTTTGTTGTGGTGGTAAGGTATGTTACTCATCAAGCATTTACACTGGTATGTGTTGGGTTTGTTGTGGCGGTAAAGTATGTTACTCATCAAGCATTTACACTGGTATGTGTTGGGTTTGTTGTGGCGGTAAGGTATGTTACTCATCAAGCATTTACTCTGGTATGTGTTGGGTTTGTTGTGGTGGTAAGGTATGTTACGACTCATCAAGCATTTACTCTGGTATGTGTTGGGTTTGTTGTGGTGGTA
This sequence comes from Salmo salar, assembly GCF_905237065.1. Classification (NCBI taxonomy): domain Eukaryota; kingdom Metazoa; phylum Chordata; class Actinopteri; order Salmoniformes; family Salmonidae; genus Salmo; species Salmo salar. The sequence goes on along the minus strand of NW_025548814.1, from coordinate 177,646 downwards.
AGGTATGTTACTCATCAAGCATTTACACTGGTAGGTGTTGGGTTTGTTGTGGTGGTAAGGTATGTTACTCATCAAGCATTTACTCTGGTATGTGTTGGGTTTGTTGTGGCGGTAAGGTATGTTACTCATCAAGCATTTACACTGGTATGTGTTGGGTTTGTTGTGGTGGTAAGGTATGTTACTCATCAAGCATTTACACTGGTATGTGTTGGGTTTGTTGTGGCGGTAAGGTATGTTACTCATCAAGCATTTACTCTGGTATGTGTTGGGTTTGTTGTGGTGGTAAGGTATGTTACTCATCAAGCATTTACACTGGTATGTGTTGGGTTTGTTGTGGCGGTAAGGTATGTTACTCCTCATCAAGCATTTACACTGGTATGTGTTGGGTTTGTTGTGGTGGTAAGGTATGTTACTGCTCATCAAGCATTTACACTGGTATGTGTTGGGTTTGTTGTGGTGGTAAGGTATGTTACTCATCAAGCATTTACACTGGTATGTGTTGGGTTTGTTGTGGTGGTAAGGTATGTTACTCATCAAGCATTTACACTGGTATGTGTTGGGTTTGTTGTGGTGGTAAGGTATGTTACTCATCAAGCATTTACACTGGTATGTGTTGGGTTTGTTGTGGTGGTAAGGTATGTTACTCATCAAGCATTTACTCTGGTATGTGTTGGGTTTGTTGTGGTGGTAAGGTATGTTACTCATCAAGCATTTACACTGGTATGTGTTGGGTTTGTTGTGGCGGTAAGGTATGTTACTCATCAAGCATTTACACTGGTATGTGTTGGGTTTGTTGTGGTGGTAAGGTATGTTACTCATCAAGCATTTACACTGGTAGGTGTTGGGTTTGTTGTGGTGGTAAGGTATGTTACTCATCAAGCATTTACTCTGGTATGTGTTGGGTTTGTTGTGGTGGTAAGGTATGTTACTCATGAAGCGTTTACACTGGTATGTGTTTGGTTTGTTGTGGTGGTAAGGTATGTTACTCATCAAGCATTTACACTGGTATGTGTTTGGTTTGTTGTGGCGGTAAGGTATGTTACTCATCAAGCATTTACACTGGTATGTGTAGGGTTTGTTGAGGTGGTAAGGTATGTTACTGATATTGATTGAAAGCTCTTAATGGACAGGACTATAGGAAAACATATTCTCCTATTAGAGAATATTGAATGTTTAATTGGCATCAACCATTGTTTTTTTGTATATTTTTTTTATTAATGTTCTGCATTTATCAAAGGGCCATTCTAAATGTATAAATGGGCCAGATCTTGCCTGCGGGCCACCAGTTGAATAGCCCTGACCTAAAAAGGTGTTGCAAGAGCTTGTTCACTCCGCTGACATCCAGAAGGTCAGTACAGGTGCATCAAAGCTGTGACCAAGAGACTGAAAAACAGCTTCTATCTCAAGGCCATCAGACTGTTTAACAGCCATCACTAACATTGAGTGGCTGCTGCCAACATACAGACTCAAATCTCTGGCCACTTTAATAAATTGACTTAATAAAGGTATCACTAGCCACTTTAAATAATTCCACTATAATAATGTTTACATATCCTACATTACTCATCTCATATGTATATACTGTTCTATACCATCTACTGCATCTTTCCTATGCCGTTCGGCCATCGCTCATCCATATATTTATATGTATATATTCTTATTCATCCCTTTACATTTGTGTGTATAAGGTAGTTGTTGTGAATTTGTTAGGTTACTTGTTAGATATTACTGCACGGTCGGAACTAGAAGCACAAGCATTTCGCTACACTCGCATTAACATTTCTCATGCTGAATAGCCACTACTAGTCAGCTACCTGCTCCCCTTGGCTGTCACAGGAGAGGTCCAGAAAGACCATAAGCTCTCAGGATAAAATAGTGTTTAAATCACCAAGGAGATGATGTTTCTACACTCTTAGAACCTAACAGGGTTCTTCAGCTGTTCCCAGAGGATTTGGGCTGTGTACTATTCTGTGCTTTAGCCTACAAAATAGGTAATGAATGATTACACATAAGGAAGGAGCATGATTAACATATTGTTTTATTGATTGTATGAAATAACACTTTTTCAGAATAATCAGGACATAATTGTACAGTTCTGACAATTGGTTTAATAAATAAGTGTTGATATGTTGGAGTAAAAACAGTTCAGGTTTTCAGTGATCAGACAATGTATTCAGTAAAACAAATGTGTGAATTCTGATTGTTGAGCTGAAATCATAAAAACAAACAAGTTCTTGGATCTGATTCTGACAACTCAATCAGCAGCATAGAAATAACATCAGATTAAAATGATTCAGGAAGAGAAAGTGACAACGAGAGCAGCATAGAGCGCTGCACTGTATTGAAGAACAAAGGCCCCATCAAAGATCTGCTCCTAAAGACGGCCCAAACGATACCTATAAGAGACGTAGAAATACTGAATCTGACACCTCTGGGCCAGAATCCACAAGTTCAGGGGAAGTCATGCACATTACAAAGACTAAAGATTACCCAAACAATACCTATAAGAGACATAGAAGTACTGAATCTGACACCTCTGGGCAAGAATCCACAAGTTCAGGGGAAGTCATGTACATTACAAAGACTAAAGATTACCCAAACAATACCTAAAAGAGACATAGAAATACTGAATCTGACACCTCTGGGCCAGAATACACAAGTTCACTGGAAGTCATACATATTACAAAGACTAAAGATGGTTCAAGAAGAAACACCAAAAAACATTACTGTCTCTTTTGTGAGAAACCACAATCAACAATTGCCCGGCATCTGGAAATTATTCATAAAGTCGCAAAAGCCCTTTATTTCCCAAAGAACTCCAAAGAGGTAAATCTCCACCTGACCAGAACTCGAGGGGATAGAGCACACAACATTATAGATAAATAATTGTACCCCAGCTCAAACCTCAGTACCTATCCACAGGTGGAAATGCATATAGTACTACAACAGTGACAAAGGCATTTGTTCCTTGTAAGTAGGGGTGTAACGGTTCACCAAACCCACGGTTCGCTATGTTTTGGGGTGACGGTTAGATTTTTCCGGTACAGCAGAAAAATAAAATGCTGTTACAATGTTCAGCATTTACAATGTTCAACATTTACAATGTTCAGCGTTTACAATGTTCAGCGTTTACAACGTTCAGCGTTCACAATGTTCAGCGTTTACAATGTTCAGCGTTTACAATGTTCAGCGTTCACAATGTTCAGCGTTCACAACGTTCAGCGTTCACAACGTTCAGCGTTCACAATGTTCAGCGTTCACAATGTTCAGCGTTCACAATGTTCAGCGTTTACAATGTTCAGCGTTCAGAATGTTCAGCGTTCACAATGTTCAGCGTTCATAATGTTCAGTGTTTACAAGTTCCGCATTCACAATGTTCAGCGTTTACAATGTTCAGCATTTACAATGTTCAGCATTCACAATGTTCAGCGTTCACAATGTTCAGCGTTTACAATGTTCAGCGTTCACAATGTTCAGCATTTACAATGTTCAGCATTTACAATGTTCAGCGTTCACAATGTTCAGCATTTACAATGTTCAGCATTCACAATGTTCAGCATTTACAATGTTCAGCGTTCACAATGTTCCTGGGAATGTCTGTTGTGAAAGGTTTGTTATGTTGGGTCTCAAGTTTTCACTCCGATGCTGCATTTGTAACCATGTGGGAGGTAGGAATTTACCAGTTGTCTTAAATACTAGTTGGATGCATTCATGTAATTTCAACTCATTGATAAATGGCGATTGGCTAATGGCCAACAACGGCGTCAACCATAAACTAAAAGTACAGCTATCATGCTTGTAAACAAATGATAGAGTTCAAAAACAGATTGCTTTTTATAAATAATATTTTGTTGTTGCATTTAACTGCCAAAAATGCCTTTATAAAAACCATTTCCTTAGTAGCTGACGTCAGAGGTCACCATGTGATAGGTGGGAGCTCAGGATGATGAGTTTCCCTCTAGTAATTACCAGTTGGAAGGCCATTCAAGAGGATTCTTCCCAGTGTTATGTAATAAATGACCACTAGTAATTACCAGTTGGAGGGCCATTCAAGTGGATTCTCCCCAGTCTTATGTAATAAATTCCCACTAGTAATTACCAGTTGGAGGGCCATTCAAGTGGATTCTTCCCAGTGTTATGTAATAAATGACCACTAGTAATTACCAGTTGGAGGGCCATTCAAGTGGATTCTTCCCAGTGTTATGTAATAAATTACCACTAGTAATTACCAGTTGGAAGGCCATTCAAGTGGATTCTTCCCAGTGTTATGTAATAAATGACCACTAGTAATTACCAGTTGGAAGGCCATTCAAGTGGATTCTTCCCAGTGTTATGTAATAAATGACCACTAGTAATTACCAGTTGGAGGGCCATTCAAGTGGATTCTTCCCAGTGTTATGTAATAAATGACCACTAGTAATTACCAGTTGGAGGGCCATTCAAGTGGATTCTTCCCAGTGTTATGTAATAAATGACCACTAGTAATTACCAGTTGGAAGGCCATTCAAGTGGATTCTTCCCAGTGTTATGTAATAAATGACCACTAGTAATTACCAGTTGGAAGGCCATTCAAGTGGATTCTTCCCAGTGTTATGTAATAAATGACCACTAGTAATTACCAGTTGGAGGGCCATTCAAGTGGATCCTCCCTATTGTTATGTAATAAATTACCACTAGTAATTACCAGTTGGAGGGCCATTCAAGTGGATTCTTCCCAGTGTTATGTAATAAATGACCACTAGTAATTACCAGTTGGAAGGCCATTCAAGTGGATTCTCCCCAGTGTTATGTAATAAATGACCACTAGTAATTACCAGTTGGAAGGCCATTCAAGTGGATTCTTCCCAGTGTTATGTAATAAATGACCACTAGTAATTACCAGTTGGAAGGCCATTCAAGTGGATTCTTCCCAGTGTTATGTAATAAATGACCACTAGTAATTACCAGTTGGAGGGCCATTCAAGTGGATTCTTCCCAGTGTTATGTAATAAATGACCACTAGTAATTACCAGTTGGAAGGCCATTCAAGAGGATTCTTCCCAGTGTTATGTAATAAATGACCACTAGTAATTACCAGTTGGAAGGCCATTCAAGTGGATTCTTCCCAGTGTTATGTAATAAATGACCACTAGTAATTACCAGTTGGAGGGCCATTCAAGGGGATTCTCCCCAGTCTTATGTAATAAATGACCACTAGTAATTACCAGTTGGAAGGCCATTCAAGTGGATTCTCCCCAGTGTTATGTAATAAATGACCACTAGTAATTACCAGTTGGAGGGCCATTCAAGTGGATTCTTCCCAGTGTTATGTAATAAATGACCACTAGTAATTACCAGTTGGAAGGCCATTCAAGAGGATTCTTCCCAGTGTTATGTAATAAATGACCACTAGTAATTACCAGTTGGAAGGCCATTCAAGTGGATTCTTCCCAGTGTTATGTAATAAATTACCACTAGTAATTACCAGTTGGAGGGCCATTCAAGTGGATTCTTCCCAGTGTTATGTAATAAATGACCACTAGTAATTACCAGTTGGAAGGCCATTCAAGTGGATTCTTCCCAGTGTTATGTAATAAATGACCACTAGTAATTACCAGTTGGAGGGCCATTCAAGGGGATTCTCCCCAGTGTTATGTAATAAATGACCACTAGTAAATACCAGTTGGAAGGCCATTCAAGTGGATTCTTCCCAGTGTTATGTAATAAATGACCACTAGTAATTACCAGTTGGAGGGCCATTCAAGAGGATTCTTCCCAGTGTTATGTAATAAATGACCACTAGTAATTACCAGTTGGAAGGCCATTCAAGAGGATTCTTCCCAGTGTTATGTAATAAATGACCACTAGTAATTACCAGTTGGAGGGCCATTCAAGGGGATTCTCCCCAGTCTTATGTAATAAATGACCACTAGTAATTACCAGTTGGAAGGCCATTCAAGTGGATTCTTCCCAGTGTTATGTAATAAATGACCACTAGTAATTACCAGTTGGAAGGCCATTCAAGTGGATTCTTCCCTATTGTTATGTAATAAATGACCACTAGTAATTACCAGTTGGAAGGCCATTCAAGTGGATTCTTCCCAGTGTTATGTAATAAATGACCACTAGTAATTACCAGTTGGAAGGCCATTCAAGTGGATTCTTCCCAGTGTTATGTAATAAATGACCACTAGTAATTACCAGTTGGAGGGCCATTCAAGTGGATTCTTCCCAGTCTTATGTAATAAATGACCACTAGTAATTACCAGTTGGAGGGCCATTCAAGTGGATTCTTCCCAGTGTTATGTAATAAATGACCACTAGTAATTACCAGTTGGAAGGCCATTCAAGTGGATTCTTCCCATTGTTATGTAATAAATGACCACTAGTAATTACCAGTTGGAAGGCCATTCAAGTGGATTCTTCCCAGTGTTATGTAATAAATGACCACTAGTAATTACCAGTTGGAAGGCCATTCAAGTGGATTCTTCCCAGTGTTATGTAATAAATGACCACTAGTAATTACCAGTTGGAGGGCCATTCAAGTGGATTCTTCCCAGTGTTATGTAATAAATGACCACTAGTAATTACCAGTTGGAGGGCCATTCAAGGGGATTCTCCCCAGTGTTATGTAATAAATGACCACTAGTAATTACCAGTTGGAAGGCCATTCAAGAGGATTCTTCCCAGTGTTATGTAATAAATGACCACTAGTAATTACCAGTTGGAGGGCCATTCAAGGGGATTCTCCCCAGTGTTATGTAATAAATGACCACTAGTAATTACCAGTTGGAAGGCCATTCAAGTGGATTCTTCCCAGTGTTATGTAATAAATGACCACTAGTAATTACCAGTTGGAAGGCCATTCAAGAGGATTCTTCCCAGTGTTATGTAATAAATGACCACTAGTAATTACCAGTTGGAGGGCCATTCAAGTGGATTCTTCCCAGTCTTATGTAATAAATGACCACTAGTAATTACCAGTTGGAGGGCCATTCAAGTGGATTCTTCCCAGTGTTATGTAATAAATGACCACTAGTAATTACCAGTTGGAAGGCCATTCAAGTGGATTCTTCCCATTGTTATGTAATAAATGACCACTAGTAATTACCAGTTGGAAGGCCATTCAAGTGGATTCTTCCCAGTGTTATGTAATAAATGACCACTAGTAATTACCAGTTGGAAGGCCATTCAAGTGGATTCTTCCCAGTGTTATGTAATAAATGACCACTAGTAATTACCAGTTGGAGGGCCATTCAAGTGGATTCTTCCCAGTGTTATGTAATAAATGACCACTAGTAATTACCAGTTGGAGGGCCATTCAAGGGGATTCTCCCCAGTGTTATGTAATAAATGACCACTAGTAATTACCAGTTGGAAGGCCATTCAAGAGGATTCTTCCCAGTGTTATGTAATAAATGACCACTAGTAATTACCAGTTGGAGGGCCATTCAAGGGGATTCTCCCCAGTGTTATGTAATAAATGACCACTAGTAATTACCAGTTGGAAGGCCATTCAAGTGGATTCTTCCCAGTGTTATGTAATAAATGACCACTAGTAATTACCAGTTGGAAGGCCATTCAAGAGGATTCTTCCCAGTGTTATGTAATAAATGACCGCTAGTAATTACCAGTTGGAGGGCCATTCAAGTGGATTCTTCCCAGTGTTATGTAATAAATGACCACTAGTAATTACCAGTTGGAGGGCCATTCAAGTGGATTCTTCCCAGTGTTATGTAATAAATGACCACTAGTAATTACCAGTTGGAGGGCCATTCAAGTGGATTCTCCCCAGTGTTATGTAATAAATGACCACTAGTAATTACCAGTTGGAGGGCCATTCAAGTGGATTCTCCCCAGTGTTATGTAATAAATGACCACTAGTAATTACCAGTTGGAAGGCCATTCAAGTGGATTCTCCCCAGTGTTATGTAATAAATGACCACTAGTAATTACCAGTTGGAGGGCCATTCAAGTGGATTCTTCCCAGTGTTATGTAATAAATGACCACTAGTAATTACCAGTTGGAAGGCCATTCAAGTGGATTCTTCCCAGTGTTATGTAATAAATGACCACTAGTAATTACCAGTTGGAAGGCCATTCAAGTGGATTCTCCCCAGTGTTATGTAATAAATGACCACTAGTAATTACCAGTTGGAAGGCCATTCAAGTGGATTCTTCCCAGTGTTATGTAATAAATGACCACTAGTAATTACCAGTTGGAAGGCCATTCAAGTGGATTCTTCCCAGTGTTATGTAATAAATGACCACTAGTAATTACCAGTTGGAAGGCCATTCAAGTGGATTCTTCCCAGTGTTATGTAATAAATGACCACTAGTAATTACCAGTTGGAAGGCCATTCAAGTGGATTCTTCCCAGTGTTATGTAATAAATGACCACTAGTAATTACCAGTTGGAAGGCCATTCAAGTGGATTCTTCCCAGTGTTATGTAATAAATGACCACTAGTAATTACCAGTTGGAGGGCCATTCAAGTGGATTCTTCCCAGTGTTATGTAATAAATGACCACTAGTAATTACCAGTTGGAAGGCCATTCAAGTGGATTCTTCCCAGTGTTATGTAATAAATGACCACTAGTAATTACCAGTTGGAAGGCCATTCAAGTGGATTCTTCCCAGTGTTATGTAATAAATGACCACTAGTAATTACCAGTTGGAAGGCCATTCAAGTGGATTCTTCCCAGTGTTATGTAATAAATGACCACTAGTAATTACCAGTTGGAAGGCCATTCAAGTGGATTCTTCCCAGTGTTATGTAATAAATTACCACTTCCCACTTGCTAACAAACACACCATGATACTGCCTCCTTCAGTGCCTGACGCGTACTTGTGACTCTCATAAAGGTGTCTTGTCTGTAGCACGGTACATCTCCCACTCCAGGGTAATGTGAAAGCCTTGCCCCCACTAAGCCATGCCTCCTAAATCATTCCCCAGTGTGTCTTCACGTTTCTAGTGAATTGTAACGTTACCACCCATGACAGTATCTGTTAGTGAGAGAGACACGGTTGTTGAATTTGTTCATTTTCAGTCCTGTAGCCTTAACCAAGTTAGTTCCTAGGCGTATAGTATAATCAAAGTATTTGACATTATATATCTCTGAAGGTACATTGTGTATTTTGATATTTTTGTACTCCAGGGAACTATACTGTTCCCTTATTTCAAAGTGTGTGCATACCTGCTTGCCTGTATGTATGTCTGCCTGCCTGTCTGTATGCCTGCCCGCCTGCCTGCCTGTCTGTATGCCTGTCCCCCTGTCTGTATGCCTGTCCCCCTGCTTGCCTGTATGTATGCCTGCCTGCCTGTCTGTATGCCTGTCTGTATGCCTATATGTATGCCTGTCTGTATGCCTGCCCCCGTCTGCCTGTCTGTATGCCTGCCCCCCTGTCTGCCTGTCTGTATGCCTGCCCCCCTGTCTGCCTGTCTGTATGCCTGTCTGACAGTCAAAAAATCTGTCCTCCTCCTTCCCTGACTTTTCCTGAATGTTTGTGTTTTACACTGCTCATTTGTCAGAATTTTGAAATGACAAACAAAAGTATTTAGAGCTTTTTCACACCTATTCCTAAACTTAATCCGCCAAGACAATGTGCTGTAGGACGTTGTCACGTCCTGACCAGTAAAGGGGTTATTTGTTATTATAGTTTGGTCAGGACGTGGCAGGGGGTGTTTGTTTTATGTGGTTCGGGGTTTGTTAGTATATGTATTTATGTAAGAGGGGTGTTTGGTTAGAGTATTCCGGGGTTTTTGGGTTATGTTCTTTATTTCGTATTTCTATGCTCTGTCTATGTTGTGTATTTCTTTGTTGGCCTGGTATGGCTCTCAATTAGGAACAGCTGTACATTGTTGTTGCTGATTGAGAGTCATACTTAGGTAGCCTGTTTTCACTTGTCCCTTTGTGGGAAGTTGTTTTTGCACAGCTGTGTTTAGCCTGTAATACTGTGTTCAATAAAAGTTTAAAATGAGCACTCAACCCGCTGCGCCTTGGTCCACTATATACAACGACTGTTACACGTTGGTACCCAGCCAGGTGCTAATGCATCTCTCTCCTCTCACTGAATAAATGACAAATGGATGAATGGGCCATAATTGTGGACCTTCACAATGTAATTTAAATTAGGCCTAACTGAGTGATAAGGAGGGTGAAGAGGTTGATTTAATTTAGAAAGTGTAAGGATGAGTTTATTATGCCTATTTATCAGTAGCAAATAATTTGACCGCATGACTTGTGGGTTGATACCATAACTTTTACATTTTACTTAGTAAAAATCTGTTGTTTTGGGACTGTTTTATTTACTATAACTCTTTAATAATTATCACATTTATTATAAGGGCAATAACAACATGCTAAATGTTGCACTAGGCCTTCTGAATAATGCATATTGAGCAGGAAACAAACGATGCACTAGGCCTTCTGAATAATGCATATTGAGCAGGAAACAAACGATGCACTAGGCCTTCTGAATAATGAATATTGAGCAGGAAACAAACGATGCACTAGGCCTTCTGAATAATGCATATTGAGCAGGAAACAAACGATGCACTAGGCCTTCTGAATAATGCATATTGAGCAGGAAACAAACGATGCACTAGGCCTTCTGAATAATGCATATTGAGAGGAAACATACGATGCACTAGGCCTTCTGAATAATGCATATTGAGCAGGAAACAAACGATGCACTAGGCCTTCTGAATAATGCATATTGAGCAGGAAACAAACGATGCACTAGGCCTTCTGAATAATGCATATTGAGCAGGAAACAAACGATGCCAGACAACCTGATCAGCCGGCGCATCGAAACTACTTCTAAAACTATACCTCAACTAATTTCACACATAATAACAGTTTGCCAATGTAATCTTGTCTATAGGTTATCTGATGAGTGACAATATTAGGCCTAATATTTCTCAAATTGTACATGAAGAGATGGATGCATCTTGTAATTGGCCGATGCAGGGAAAGGAGCATCACTTTATCAAATGGCTGGTTATAGTATTATTATAATCTGTTAGTTTCTGTTAAAAGCTGTAACTGGACTTTATTAATTACTATAACTCTATTACTAATCACCTGGCTGGTTATAGTATTATTTATTTCTTTTTTAGAAGCTTAATTTATTAGATATCTATACTGTATATTATTATTATTATTATTCTGTTAGTTTCTGTTAGAAGCTGTAACTGGACTTTATTAATGACTATAACTCTATTACTAATCACCTGGCTGGTTATAGTATTATTATTATTATTATTCTGTTAGTTTCTGTTAGAAGCTGTAACTGGACTTTATTAATGACTATAACTCTATTACTAATCACCTGGCTGGTTATAGTATTATTATAATCTGTTAGTTTCTGTTAGAAGCTGTAACTGGACTTTATTAATGACTATAACTCTATTACTAATCACCTGGCTGGTTATAGTATTAGTATTATTATTATTATCTGTTAGTTTCTGTTAGAAGCTGTAACTGGACTTTATTAATGACTATAACTCTATTACTAATCACCTGGCTGGTTATAGTATTATTATTATTATTATTATCTGTTAGTTTCTGTTAGAAGCTGTAACTGGACTTTATTAATGACTATAACTCTATTACTAATCACCTGGCTGGTTATAGTATTATTATTATTATTATTATTATCTGTTAGTTTCTGTTAGAAGCTGTAACTGGACTTTATTAATGACTATAACTCTATTACTAATCACCTGGCTGGTTATAGTATTAGTATTATTATTATTATTATCTGTTAGTTTCTGTTAGAAGCTGTAACTGGACTTTATTAATGACTAGAACTCTATTACTAATCACCTGGCTGGTTATAGTATTATTATTATCTGTTAGTTTCTGTTAGAAGCTGTAACTGGACTTTATTAATGACTATAACTCTATTACTAATCACCTGGCTGGTTATAGTATTATTATTATTATCTGTTAGTTTCTGTTAGAAGCTGTAACTGGACTTTATTAATGACTATAACTCTATTACTAATCACCTGGCTGGTTATAGTATTATTATTATTATTATTATCTGTTAGTTTCTGTTAGAAGCTGTAACTGGACTTTATTAATGACTATAACTCTATTACTAATCACCTGGCTGGTTATAGTATTATTATTATTATCTGTTAGTTTCTGTTAGAAGCTGTAACTGGACTTTATTAATGACTATAACTCTATTACTAATCACCTGGCTGGTTATAGTATTATTATTATTACCTGTTAGTTTCTGTTAGAAGCTGTAACTGGACTTTATTAATGACTATAACTCTATTACTAATCACCTGGCTGGTTATAGTATTATTATTATTATTATTATCTGTTAGTTTCTGTTAGAAGCTGTAACTGGACTTTATTAATGACTATAACTCTATTACTAATCACCTGGCTGGTTATAGTATTATTATTATTATTATTACCTGTTAGTTTCTGTTAGAAGCTGTAACTGGACTTTATTAATGACTATAACTCTATTACTAATCACCTGGCTGGTTATAGTATTATTATTATTATTCTGTTAGTTTCTGTTAGAAGCTGTAACTGGACTTTATTAATGACTATAACTCTATTACTAATCACCTGGCTGGTTATAGTATTATTATTATTATCTGTTAGTTTCTGTTAGAAGCTGTAACTGGACTTTATTAATGATACTAATCACCTGGCTTTATAGTATTATTATTATTATCTGTTAGTTTCTGTTAGAAGCTGTAACTGGACTTTATTAATGACTATAACTCTATTACTAATCACCTGGCTGGTTATAGTATTATTATTATTATTATTTCTGTTAGTTTCTGTTAGAAGCTGTAACTGGACTTTATTAATGACTATAACTCTATTACTAATCACCTGGCTGGTTATAGTATTATTATTATTCTGTTAGTTTCTGTTAGAAGCTGTAACTGGACTTTATTAATGACTATAACTCTATTACTAATCACCTGGCTGGTTATAGTATTATTATTATTATTATTATTCTGTTAGTTTCTGTTAGAAGCTGTAACTGGACTTTATTAATGACTATAACTCTATTACTAATCACCTGGCTGGTTATAGTATTATTATTATTATTCTGTTAGTTTCTGTTAGAAGCTGTAACTGGACTTTATTAATGACTATAACTCTATTACTAATCACCTGGCTGGTTATAGTAGTATTATTATTATTCTGTTAGTTTCTGTTAGAAGCTGTAACTAGACTTTATTAATGACTATAACTCTATTACTAATCACCTGGCTGGTTATAGTATTATTATTATTATTATTATTATCTGTTAGTTTCTGTTAGAAGCTGTAACTGGACTTTATTAATTACTATAACTCTATTACTAATCACCTGGCTGGTTATAGTATTATTATTATTATTTACTGTTAGTTTCTGTTAGAAGCTGTAACTGGACTTTATTAATGACTATAACTCTATTACTAATCACCTGGCTGGTTATAGTATTATTATTATAATCTGTTAGTTTCTGTTAGAAGCTGTAACTGGACTTTATTAATGACTATAACTCTATTACTAATCACCTGGCTGGTTATAGTATTATTATTATTATCTGTTAGTTTCTGTTAGAAGCTGTAACTGGACTTTATTAATTACTATAACTCTATTACTAATCACCTGGCTGGTTATAGTATTATTATTATTATTATCTGTTAGTTTCTGTTAGAAGCTGTAACTGGACTTTATTAATGACTATAACTCTATTACTAATCACCTGGCTGGTTATAGTATTATTATTATTATTATTATTATCTGTTAGTTTCTGTTAGAAGCTGTAACTGGACTTTATTAATGACTATAACTCTATTACTAATCACCTGGCTGGTTATAGTATTATTATTATTATTATTATCTGTTAGTTTCTGTTAGAAGCTGTAACTGGACTTTATTAATGACTATAACTCTATTACTAATCACCTGGCTGGTTATAGTATTATTATTATTATCTGTTAGTTTCTGTTAGAAGCTGTAACTGGACTTTATTAATGACTATAACTCTATTACTAATCACCTGGCTGGTTATAGTATTATTATTATTATCTGTTAGTTTCTGTTAGAAGCTGTAACTGGACTTTATTAATGACTATAACTCTATTACTAATCACCTGGCTGGTTATAGTATTATTATTATTATTATCTGTTAGTTTCTGTTAGAAGCTGTAACTGGACTTTATTAATGACTATAACTCTATTACTAATCACCTGGCTGGTTATAGTATTATTATTATTATCTGTTAGTTTCTGTTAGAAGCTGTAACTGGACTTTATTAATGACTATAACTCTATTACTAATCACCTGGCTGGTTATAGTATTATTATTATTATTACCTGTTAGTTTCTGTTAGAAGCTGTAACTGGACTTTATTAATGACTATAACTCTATTACTAATCACCTGGCTGGTTATAGTATTATTATTATTATCTGTTAGTTTCTGTTAGAAGCTGTAACTGGACTTTATTAATGACTATAACTCTATTACTAATCACCTGGCTGGTTATAGTATTATTATTATTATTATAATCTGTTAGTTTCTGTTAGAAGCTGTAACTGGACTTTATTAATGACTATAACTCTATTACTAATCACCTGGCTGGTTATAGTATTATTATTATTATCTGTTAGTTTCTGTTAGAAGCTGTAACTGGACTTTATTAATGACTATAACTCTATTACTAATCACCTGGCTGGTTATAGTATTATTATTATAATCTGTTAGTTTCTGTTAGAAGCTGTAACTGGACTTTATTAATGACTATAACTCTATTACTAATCACCTGGCTGGTTATAGTATTATTATTATTATCTGTTAGTTTCTGTTAGAAGCTGTAACTGGACTTTATTAATGACTATAACTCTATTACTAATCACCTGGCTGGTTATAGTATTAGTATTATTATTATTATTATCTGTTAGTTTCTGTTAGAAGCTGTAACTGGACTTTATTAATGACTATAACTCTATTACTAATCACCTGGCTGGTTATAGTATTATTATTATTATTATTATTATCTGTTAGTTTCTGTTAGAAGCTGTAACTGGACTTTATTAATGACTATAACTCTATTACTAATCACCTGGCTGGTTATAGTATTATTATTATTATTATTATTATCTGTTAGTTTCTGTTAGAAGCTGTAACTGGACTTTATTAATGACTATAACTCTATTACTAATCACCTGGCTGGTTATAGTATTATTATTATAATCTGTTAGTTTCTGTTAGAAGCTGTAACTGGACTTTATTAATGACTATAACTCTATTACTAATCACCTGGCTGGTTATAGTATTATTATTATTATCTGTTAGTTTCTGTTAGAAGCTGTAACTGGACTTTATTAATGACTATAACTCTATTACTAATCACCTGGCTGGTTATAGTATTATTATTATTATTATTATTATCTGTTAGTTTCTGTTAGAAGCTGTAACTGGACTTTATTAATGACTATAACTCTATTACTAATCACCTGGCTGGTTATAGTATTATTATTATTATTATTATTATCTGTTAGTTTCTGTTAGAAGCTGTAACTGGACTTTATTAATGACTATAACTCTATTACTAATCACCTGGCTGGTTATAGTATTATTATTATTATTATCTGTTAGTTTCTGTTAGAAGCTGTAACTGGACTTTATTAATGACTATAACTCTATTACTAATCACCTGGCTGGTTATAGTATTATTATTATTATTATTATCTGTTAGTTTCTGTTAGAAGCTGTAACTGGACTTTATTAATGACTATAACTCTATTACTAATCACCTGGCTGGTTATAGTATTATTATTATTATTATTATCTGTTAGTTTCTGTTAGAAGCTGTAACTGGACTTTATTAATGACTATAACTCTATTACTAATCACCTGGATGGTTATAGTATTATTATTATCTGTTAGTTTCTGTTAGAAGCTGTAACTGGACTTTATTAATGACTATAACTCTATTACTAATCACCTGGCTGGTTATAGTATTATTATTATTATCTGTTAGTTTCTGTTAGAAGCTGTAACTGGACTTTATTAATGACTATAACTCTATTACTAATCACCTGGCTGGTTATAGTATTATTATTATTATTATTATCTGTTAGTTTCTGTTAGAAGCTGTAACTGGACTTTATTAATGACTATAACTCTATTACTAATCACCTGGCTGGTTATAGTATTATTATTATTATTATAATCTGTTAGTTTCTGTTAGAAGCTGTAACTGGACTTTATTAATGACTATAACTCTATTACTAATCACCTGGCTGGTTATAGTATTATTATTATTATTATTACCTGTTAGTTTCTGTTAGAAGCTGTAACTGGACTTTATTAATGACTATAACTCTATTACTAATCACCTGGCTGGTTATAGTATTATTATTATTATCTGTTAGTTTCTGTTAGAAGCTGTAACTGGACTTTATTAATGACTATAACTCTATTACTAATCACCTGGCTGGTTATAGTATTATTATTATAATCTGTTAGTTTCTGTTAGAAGCTGTAACTGGACTTTATTAATGACTATAACTCTATTACTAATCACCTGGCTGGTTATAGTATTATTATTATTATTATTATCTGTTAGTTTCTGTTAGAAGCTGTAACTGGACTTTATTAATGACTATAACTCTATTACTAATCACCTGGATGGTTATAGTATTATTATTATCTGTTAGTTTCTGTTAGAAGCTGTAACTGGACTTTATTAATGACTATAACTCTATTACTAATCACCTGGCTGGTTATAGTATTATTATTATTATCTGTTAGTTTCTGTTAGAAGCTGTAACTGGACTTTATTAATGACTATAACTCTATTACTAATCACCTGGCTGGTTATAGTATTATTATTATTATTACCTGTTAGTTTCTGTTAGAAGCTGTAACTGGACTTTATTAATGACTATAACTCTATTACTAATCACCTGGCTGGTTATAGTATTATTATTATTATTATTATTATCTGTTAGTTTCTGTTAGAAGCTGTAACTGGACTTTATTAATGACTATAACTCTATTACTAATCACCTGGCTGGTTATAGTATTATTATTATTATCTGTTAGTTTCTGTTAGAAGCTGTAACTGGACTTTATTAATGACTATAACTCTATTACTAATCACCTGGCTGGTTATAGTATTATTATTATTATTATTATTATCTGTTAGTTTCTGTTAGAAGCTGTAACTGGACTTTATTAATGACTATAACTCTATTACTAATCACCTGGCTGGTTATAGTATTATTATTATTATTATTATCTGTTAGTTTCTGTTAGTAGCTGTAACTGGACTTTATTAATGACTATAACTCTATTACTAATCACCTGGCTGGTTATAGTATTATTATTATAATCTGTTAGTTTCTGTTAGAAGCTGTAACTGGACTTTATTAATGACTATAACTCTATTACTAATCACCTGGCTGGTTATAGTATTATTATTATTATTACCTGTTAGTTTCTGTTAGAAGCTGTAACTGGACTTTATTAATGACTATAACTCTATTACTAATCACCTGGCTGGTTATAGTATTATTATTATTATCTGTTAGTTTCTGTTAGAAGCTGTAACTGGACTTTATTAATGACTATAACTCTATTACTAATCACATGGCTGGTTATATTATTATTATTATTATTATTATTATCTGTTAGTTTCTGTTAGAAGCTGTAACTGGACTTTATTAATGACTATAACTCTATTACTAATCACCTGGCTGGTTATAGTATTAGTATTATTATTATTATCTGTTAGTTTCTGTTAGAAGCTGTAACTGGACTTTATTAATGACTATAACTCTATTACTAATCACCTGGCTGGTTATAGTATTATTATTATTATTATTATCTGTTAGTTTCTGTTAGAAGCTGTAACTGGACTTTATTAATGACTATAACTCTATTACTAATCACCTGGCTGGTTATAGTATTATTATTATTATTATTATTATCTGTTAGTTTCTGTTAGAAGCTGTAACTGGACTTTATTAATGACTATAACTCTATTACTAATCACCTGGCTGGTTATAGTATTATTATTATTATCTGTTAGTTTCTGTTAGAAGCTGTAACTGGACTTTATTAATGACTATAACTCTATTACTAATCACCTGGCTGGTTATAGTATTATAATTATTACCTGTTAGTTTCTGTTAGAAGCTGTAACTGGACTTTATTAATGACTATAACTCTATTACTAATCACCTGGCTGGTTATAGTATTATTATTATTATCTGTTAGTTTCTGTTAGAAGCTGTAACTGGACTTTATTAATGACTATAACTCTATTACTAATCACCTGGCTGGTTATAGTATTATTATTATTATTATCTGTTAGTTTCTGTTAGAAGCTGTAACTGGACTTTATTAATGACTATAACTCTATTACTAATCACCTGGCTGGTTATAGTATTATTATTATTATTATTATCTGTTAGTTTCTGTTAGAAGCTGTAACTGGACTTTATTAATGACTATAACTCTATTACTAATCACCTGGCTGGTTATAGTATTATTATTATTATTATCTGTTAGTTTCTGTTAGAAGCTGTAACTAGACTTTATTAATGACTATAACTCTATTACTAATCACCTGGCTGGTTATAGTATTATTATTATTATTACCTGTTAGTTTCTGTTAGAAGCTGTAACTGGACTTTATTAATGACTATAACTCTATTACTAATCACCTGGCTGGTTATAGTATTATTATTATTATCTGTTAGTTTCTGTTAGTAGCTGTAACTGGACTTTATTAATGACTATAAATCTATTACTAATCACCTGGCTGGTTATAGTAGTATTATTATTATTATTATTATCTGTTAGTTTCTGTTAGAAGCTGTAACTGGACTTTATTAATGACTATAACTCTATTACTAATCACCTGGCTGGTTATAGTATTATTATTATTATCTGTTAGTTTCTGTTAGAAGCTGTAACTGGACTTTATTAATGACTATAACTCTATTACTAATCACCTGGCTGGTTATAGTATTATTATTATTATTATTATTACCTGTTAGTTTCTGTTAGAAGCTGTAACTGGACTTTATTAATGACTATAACTCTATTACTAATCACCTGGCTGGTTATAGTATTATTATTATTATTATTATTACCTGTTAGTTTCTGTTAGAAGCTGTAACTGGACTTTATTAATGACTATAACTCTATTACTAATCACCTGGCTGGTTATAGTATTATTATTATTATTATAATCTGTTAGTTTCTGTTAGAAGCTGTAACTGGACTTTATTAATGACTATAACTCTATTACTAATCACCTGGCTGGTTATAGTATTATTATTATTATTATTATCTGTTAGTTTCTGTTAGAAGCTGTAACTGGACTTTATTAATGACTATAACTCTATTACTAATCACCTGGCTGGTTATAGTATTATTATTATTATTATTATTACCTGTTAGTTTCTGTTAGAAGCTGTAACTGGACTTTATTAATGACTATAACTCTATTACTAATCACCTGGCTGGTTATAGTATTATTATTATTATTCTGTTAGTTTCTGTTAGAAGCTGTAACTGGACTTTATTAATGACTATAACTCTATTACTAATCACCTGGCTGGTTATAGTATTATTATTATTATTATTATTTCTGTTAGTTTCTGTTAGAAGCTGTAACTGGACTTTATTAATGACTATAACTCTATTACTAATCACCTGGCTGGTTATAGTATTATTATTATTATTATTATCTGTTAGTTTCTGTTAGAAGCTGTAACTGGACTTTATTAATGACTATAACTCTATTACTAATCACCTGGCTGGTTATAGTATTATTATTATTATTATTATCTGTTAGTTTCTGTTAGAAGCTGTAACTGGACTTTATTAATGACTATAACTCTATTACTAATCACCTGGCTGGTTATAGTATTATTATTATTATCTGTTAGTTTCTGTTAGAAGCTGTAACTGGACTTTATTAATGACTATAACTCTATTACTAATCACCTGGCTGGTTATAGTATTATTATTATAATCTGTTAGTTTCTGTTAGAAGCTGTAACTGGACTTTATTAATGACTATAACTCTATTACTAATCACCTGGCTGGTTATAGTATTATTATTATTATTTCTGTTAGTTTCTGTTAGAAGCTGTAACTGGACTTTATTAATGACTATAACTCTATTACTAATCACCTGGCTGGTTATAGTATTATTATTATTATCTGTTAGTTTCTGTTAGAAGCTGTAACTGGACTTTATTAATGACTATAACTCTATTACTAATCACCTGGCTGGTTATAGTATTATTATTATCTGTTAGTTTCTGTTAGAAGCTGTAACTGGACTTTATTAATGACTATAACTCTATTACTAATCACCTGGCTGGTTATAGTATTATTATTATTATCTGTTAGTTTCTGTTAGAAGCTGTAACTGGACTTTATTAATGACTATAAATCTATTACTAATCACCTGGCTGGTTATAGTATTATTATTATTATTATTATTATCTGTTAGTTTCTGTTAGAAGCTGTAACTGGACTTTATTAATGACTATAACTCTATTACTAATCACCTGGCTGGTTATAGTATTATTATTATTATTATCTGTTAGTTTCTGTTAGAAGCTGTAACTGGACTTTATTAATGACTATAACTCTATTACTAATCACCTGGCTGGTTATAGTATTATTATTATTATTATTATTATCTGTTAGTTTCTGTTAGAAGCTGTAACTGGACTTTATTAATGACTATAACTCTATTACTAATCACCTGGCTGGTTATAGTATTATTATTATTATTATCTGTTAGTTTCTGTTAGAAGCTGTAACTGGACTTTATTAATGACTATAACTCTATTACTAATCACCTGGCTGGTTATAGTATTAGTATTATTATTATTATTATCTGTTAGTTTCTGTTAGAAGCTGTAACTGGACTTTATTAATGACTATAACTCTATTACTAATCACCTGGCTGGTTATAGTATTATTATTATTATTATCTGTTAGTTTCTGTTAGAAGCTGTAACTAGACTTTATTAATTACTATAACTCTATTACTAATCACCTGGCTGGTTATAGTATTATTATTATCTGTTAGTTTCTGTTAGAAGCTGTAACTGGACTTTATTAATGACTATAACTCTATTACTAATCACCTGGCTGGTTATAGTATTATTATTATTATTATTATTATCTGTTAGTTTCTGTTAGAAGCTGTAACTGGACTTTATTAATGACTATAACTCTATTACTAATCACCTGGCTGGTTATAGTATTATTATTATTATTATTATCTGTTAGTTTCTGTTAGAAGCTGTAACTGGACTTTATTAATGACTATAACTCTATTACTAATCACCTGGCTGGTTATAGTATTATTATTATTATCTGTTAGTTTCTGTTAGAAGCTGTAACTGGACTTTATTAATGACTATAACTCTATTACTAATCACCTGGCTGGTTATAGTATTATTATAATCTGTTAGTTTCTGTTAGAAGCTGTAACTGGACTTTATTAATGACTATAACTCTATTACTAATCACCTGGCTGGTTATAGTATTATTATTATTATTCTGTTAGTTTCTGTTAGAAGCTGTAACTGGACTTTATTAATGACTATAACTCTATTACTAATCACCTGGCTGGTTATAGTATATTATTATTATCTGTTAGTTTCTGTTAGAAGCTGTAACTGGACTTTATTAATGACTATAACTCTATTACTAATCACCTGGCTGGTTATAGTATTATTATTATTATTTTTCTGTTAGTTTCTGTTAGAAGCTGTAACTGGACTTTATTAATGACTATAACTCTATTACTAATCACCTGGCTGGTTATAGTATTATTATTATTATTATTTTCTGTTAGTTTCTGTTAGAAGCTGTAACTGGACTTTATTAATGACTATAACTCTATTACTAATCACCTGGCTGGTTATAGTATTATTATTATTATTATCTGTTAGTTTCTGTTAGAAGCTGTAACTGGACTTTATTAATGACTATAACTCTATTACTAATCACCTGGCTGGTTATAGTATTATTATTATTATTATCTGTTAGTTTCTGTTAGAAGCTGTAACTGGACTTTATTAATGACTATAACTCTATTACTAATCACCTGGCTGGTTATAGTATTATTATTATTATTATCTGTTAGTTTCTGTTAGAAGCTGTAACTGGACTTTATTAATGACTATAACTCTATTACTAATCACCTGGCTGGTTATAGTATTATTATTATTATTATATCTGTTAGTTTCTGTTAGAAGCTGTAACTGGACTTTATTAATGACTATAACTCTATTACTAATCACCTGGCTGGTTATAGTATTATTATTATTATTATCTGTTAGTTTCTGTTAGAAGCTGTAACTAGACTTTATTAATGACTATAACTCTATTACTAATCACCTGGCTGGTTATAGTATTATTATTATTATTATCTGTTAGTTTCTGTTAGAAGCTGTAACTAGACTTTATTAATTACTATAACTCTATTACTAATCACCTGGCTGGTTATAGTATTATTATTATATCTGTTAGTTTCTGTTAGAAGCTGTAACTGGACTTTATTAATGACTATAACTCTATTACTAATCACCTGGCTGGTTATAGTATTATTATTATTATTTTCTGTTAGTTTCTGTTAGAAGCTGTAACTGGACTTTATTAATGACTATAACTCTATTACTAATCACCTGGCTGGTTATAGTATTATTATTATTATTCTGTTAGTTTCTGTTAGAAGCTGTAACTGGACTTTATTAATGACTATAACTCTATTACTAATCACCTGGCTGGTTATAGTATTATTATTATTATCTGTTAGTTTCTGTTAGAAGCTGTAACTGGACTTTATTAATGACTATAACTCTATTACTAATCACCTGGCTGGTTATAGTATTATTATTATTATTATCTGTTAGTTTCTGTTAGTAGCTGTAACTGGACTTTATTAATGACTATAACTCTATTACTAATCACCTGGCTGGTTATAGTATTATTATTATTATCTGTTAGTTTCTGTTAGAAGCTGTAACTGGACTTTATTAATGACTATAACTCTATTACTAATCACCTGGCTGGTTATAGTATTATTATTATTATCTGTTAGTTTCTGTTAGAAGCTGTAACTGGACTTTATTAATGACTATAACTCTATTACTAATCACCTGGCTGGTTATAGTATTATTATTATTATTATTATCTGTTAGTTTCTGTTAGAAGCTGTAACTGGACTTTATTAATGACTATAACTCTATTACTAATCACCTGGCTGGTTATAGTATTATTATTATTATCTGTTAGTTTCTGTTAGAAGCTGTAACTGGACTTTATTAATGACTATAACTCTATTACTAATCACCTGGCTGGTTATAGTATTATTATTATTATTACTGTTAGTTTCTGTTAGAAGCTGTAACTGGACTTTATTAATGACTATAACTCTATTACTAATCACCTGGCTGGTTATAGTATTATTATTATTATTCTGTTAGTTTCTGTTAGAAGCTGTAACTGGACTTTATTAATGACTATAACTCTATTACTAATCACCTGGCTGGTTATAGTATTATTATAATCTGTTAGTTTCTGTTAGAAGCTGTAACTGGACTTTATTAATGACTATAACTCTATTACTAATCACCTGGCTGGTTATAGTATTATTATTATTATCTGTTAGTTTCTGTTAGAAGCTGTAACTGGACTTTATTAATGACTATAACTCTATTACTAATCACCTGGCTGGTTATAGTATTATTATTATTTTATATCTGTTAGTTTCTGTTAGAAGCTGTAACTGGACTTTATTAATGACTATAACTCTATTACTAATCACCTGGCTGGTTATAGTATTATTATTATTATTATTATCTGTTAGTTTCTGTTAGAAGCTGTAACTGGACTTTATTAATGACTATAACTCTATTACTAATCACCTGGCTGGTTATAGTATTATTATTATCTGTTAGTTTCTGTTAGAAGCTGTAACTGGACTTTATTAATGACTATAACTCTATTACTAATCACCTGGCTGGTTATAGTATTATTATTATTATTATCTGTTAGTTTCTGTTAGAAGCTGTAACTGGACTTTATTAATGACTATAAATCTATTACTAATCAAAACTATAAATAAAGTTGATCAAATGGATTATACTGTAGTGTTGTATTGTAAGGGAAACAAAAATAGACTATAGGCCTACGTGTTTCTAGGACTGTAGAATTATACATAACATCCTTGACTCTCTAAACAAATAACTATTGTTTTTTTATTAATATTTTCCCATTATTTATTCATGCTGTTAATCATTTACAATAGTTTATGTACTATTTATAAAGCATTTATTTATCAAGCATGTTGGCACACCTTGCATGTTGATATGCATCTGATGAATATGCTAAAGAGAACGCCCAGCAACATTCTCTAGTGGGTTCTGATATGCTGAAAGGCAATTCAAACTGATCTAGATTAGAATCCATTCTCTAGTGGGTTCTGATACGCTGACAGGCAATTCAACCTGATCTAGATTAGAATCCATTCTCTAGTGGGTTCTGATACACTGAAAGGCAATTCAACCTGATCTAGATGAGAATCCATTCTCTAGTGGGTTCTGATACGCTGAAAGGCAATTCAAACTGATCTAGATTAGAATCCATTCTCTAGTGGGTTCTGATACGCTGAAAGGCAATTCAAACTGATCTAGATTACAATCCATTCTCTAGTGGGTTCTGATACGCTGAAAGGCAATTCAACCTGATCTAGATTACAATCCATCTTCCCCTTGTGCCCTAAACAATAGCCCACACTATTGTCCCCAGATGGTACTAGTTGGTCGGAACTTGGTCCCCAGATGGAACTTCCTGTTGATGCCAAATAAGGAGTTTCCTCTTGGGTCACCACATTGATCACATTCCCAGTCCCCACAATGTCATCTACCCTCATTTCAATGAATCAATTACATTTGAAAGGGTGTATTTATTATAGATTTTTTTTAAATATTTTTTTATGTTTTCGTTGTCAGGAAAGGTTGTCAGGAAAGTCAGGAAAGTGGAGTCCCCAGAATGTGGTGTGAGAACAGGTGTCCCCAATAGGTGATATAAACACGTATGTGTGTGTGTCCAGTGTGTGTGTCCAGTGTGTGTGTGTCCAGTGTGTGTGTCCAGTGTCCAGTGTGTGCGTGAGTGTCCAGTGTGTGTGTCCAGTGTCTGTGTCCAGTGTGTGTGTCCAGTGTCTGTGTCCAGTGTGTGTGTTCAGTGTGTGTGTAGTGTTCAGTGTGTGTGTGTGTTCAGTGTGTGTGTGTTCAGTGTGTGTGTGTGTTTCCAGTGTATGTTAGTGTGTGTGTCCAGTGTGTGTGTGTGTCCAGTGTGTGTGTGTCCAGTGTGTGTGTGTGTGTGTCCAGTGTGTATGTATGTCCTATGTTTGTGTGTGTGTCCAGTGTGTGTGTGTGTCCAGTGTGTGTGTGTGTCCTCTGTGTGTGTGTCCAGTGTGTGTGTGTCCAGTGTGTGTGTGTGTGTGTGTGTGTGTATGTGTGTGTGTCAGTGTTTCTGACACAGGGACAATGAGGAGCATTCATCATAAACCCTAAACCCTGGATAGAGGGGCTCAGTGAATGTGGAGATGAATGTGTGCAGGTGGGTCAGCGTGTAAGTGGATGCTCTATAGAAGGAGAGAGTGCCGGATGGCCAGTCCAGATACACTCCTACTCTGTGGGAGCTGGACGAGGGGACGTCTATGGTAGTGTATTTACTAATGTGACAAGCTCTGTAACGTTTGTCAGAACATTCCAGACTCCAGGAATTGTCATTGGATCCAAGCCAACATTTATGAAGATCTCCTCTCCTGCTGATTCCTTTATATGTCACTCCTATATCAGCCCCACTCCACTCTACCTCCCAGTAACAGCGCCCAGTCAGACCCTCTCTACACAGCACCTGTCTACAGTCCTTATAAAATCTCTCTGGGTGATCAGGATACGGCTGCTCCTCTGTTCGACATGTCACCTTTCTGTTCTCCTCAGACAGAGAGAGGTGTCTGTTTACTGTGTTTGGGTCCAGTGTGAGATCACAGACATCTGATGGATGAAACCAGACACAATATTAGAAATCATCATCATTCACATTAGAATGTTAACTCATTTTTCACTAATTCATTTAATGTAGATGTGTCTAGGTATCAAAAGGAGAAGTTAAGGTAACTTGAGACTTGTTGAATGATCATATGTTATACTGTATGGTAATATAAAACACACTTATTCCCATGAATTACACACACAAACACACCTGTATGCATCATGAACAAAAACACACATTTCTTATATAACACGCACGCACGCACACGCACACACACACACACACACACACACACACACACACACATTGTCAAAGCAACTTTTTGTAAACATTGGTGTCCCTGATTTCTGCTTCTGTAGAACTACAGCTGATATTTAATATGACCAAGTAAGTAATGATGGTGGTCTTTGACTTTGACTTAACTTGAATTAAGACTTATTCTTAGTCATATTCTTCACAGCAGTCAACACTCACATTTTCTAAGTCCAGGTTTCATTGTGTACTCTCCACCATGTTCCACACTGTAGTGGTAAGCAGAAGAACAGACAGTCATTGAATGATACACACACACACACACACACACACACACACACACACACACACACACACACACACACACAGTCAAGTTTTGGTAAGAATGTATGTCTGTGTGTGTGTGTTCTGTGTTTGTGTCCAGTGTGTGTGTGTGTGTGTGTGTGTGTGTGCGTGTGTCCAGTATGTGTGTGTGTGTCCAGTATATATGTGTGTGTCCAGTGTGTGTGTCCAGTATGTGTGTGTATGTGTGTGTGTCCTGTGTGAGTGTGTGTGTGTGTCCTGTGTGAGTGTGTGTATGTGTCCAGTGTGTGTGTGTCCAGTGTGTGTGTGTGTGTCCAGTATGTGTGTGTCCAGTATGTATGTGTGTGTCCAGTTTGTATGTGTGTGTCCAGTGTGTGTGTGTATGTGTGTCCTGTGTGAGTGTGTGTGTATGTGTGTGTGTCCAGCGTGTGTGTGCCCAGTGTGTCCGTGTCCTGCGTGTGTGTGTATCCTGTGTGTGAGTGTGTGTGTGTTTCACACTGGACACAAATACAGGACACACACAGCATATAACTTTGTCCAAGTAGTGGTCAAAATGTTTGTCTTAACTAGCCTGATAAGTCAAACATGTCTGATATGAACATTGACATAAACCCTCTACATACTTGAGTTTCTCCAGTCTGCAGTGTGGATCCTCCAGTCCAGCAGAGAGCAGTCTGATTCCTGAGTCTCCTGGGTGATTGTAGCTCAGGTCCAGCTCTCTCAGGTGTGAGGGGTTTGACCTCAGAGCTGAGACCAGAGAAGCACAGCCTTCCTCTGTGACTAGACAGCCTGACAGCCTGCAAAGAGTCAAATCATTGTCACGTCCTGACCAGCAGAGGGAGTAGTTGTGTAGTATCTTGGTCAGGACGTGGCAGAAGAAGTCTGTATGTGTTTTCTAGTATGTCTGTTTCTTTGTTGGTCTGTGTGGCTCCCGATCAGGAACAGCTGGTTATCGTTGTTCCTGATTGGGAGTCATATATTAGCAGTGTGTTTTTCACCTGGTTGTTGTTTTTCGCAATGCTAGATTCTGTATAGCCTGTGAAACTGTCACCTGTCGTTCTTTGTTTTCTTGTTTTCTGTGTTCACTTTATTCTAATTAAATATAAAGATGAGCATTCATATCCCGTCTGCGTTTTGGTCATCCATTCACTACGACAGCCGTTGCAATCATTAAAATTACACTGCTATTCTTTGGTGGTGAAAATAGTGGCAGTATATTTTTTCTACATTTTCAGATACATCAGTGTCCTGAAACCTGCCATATCTATTCATAAACAGATATTTGTCCAACATACACCAGCATTTTGGATTTGAGATCAAATGTTAAATATGAGGTGACAGTATATAATGTCACCTTTTATTTGAGGATATTTTAATACATATCTGTTTCACTATTTAGAAAAAGAAAAACACTTCATGTATCTAGTCCCCCATTTGAAGAACTCATAAGAATTCTGACCAATTCACTTATAGTGTATTAAAGTAGTCAAAAGTTTAGTATTTAGTCCCATATTCTTTGTACACAATGACTACATCAATCCTGTGACTAACATGATAGAGAAAGATCATGAATGAATCATGAATAATAATGAGTGAGAGAGTTACAGAGGCTACAACAAAACATACTAACCTCTCACCATTAACCTCAAATAAAGGTGACATTCTGTACTGTCACCTAATATGAAACATTCTATCTCAAATCTAAAATACTGGAGCATAGCACCACATTTAAAACTGTAAGCTTCACTGTCCAAACACATATGGTGTGGACTATGTGTGCCTGGTAAACACATGTGGATCTGGTGAACAGTTTTCACTTGTTGACCAACTGCAGGAATACTGACCTCAGAGTCTCCAGTTTACAGTGGGGATTCCCCAGTACAGCAGAGAGCAGCTCCACTCCTGAATCCTTCAGGTCATTGTTACTCAGATCCAGCTCTCTCAGGTGTGAGGGGTTTGACCTCAGAGCTGAGACCAGAGAAGCACAGCCTTCCTCTGTGACTAGACAGCGTGACAGCCTGCAAAGAGTCAAATCATATTAAAATCACAGTGATATTCCTTGGTGGTGAAACTAGTGGCAGTATAATTTTATAAATGTTCAGAAACATCAGTGTCCTGAAACCTGCCATATCTATTCATAAATGAACGTATCATTATTATAAATGATCATAATATTACTTGAAGAGAGAATAATGTATTGTACAAATATTTGAGTAGACTGACCAGACCAGTTTAAAAAGCAGTATCAGTCAAAAGACAGACAGTGAGGTATCAGATTTAGATTGTATACAGTATACAGTAAACACCATATCTATTTTGACAGTGAAGCTAACATTTTAAATGTGGCTCTATACTCCAACATTTTGGATTTCATATGAGGTGACATTGATGCATTTAGAGTTCGTTTTTGCCCAATAGTAACTGAATGGTGGATGATGACTGGAGTAATTTTCTTCCTATGTGAGTAGATAACATGTTTCTAAACACTACTAAATGAATCCTGATGATGCCATGATTAAGAAAAATCATTAACGAATCATTACTAATAATGAGAGAGAAACATGCTAACCTCTCACCATTACCAATACCAGTGTCAGGTTTGTCATACGATGAAGGAGCTGACCAAAGCGCAGCGTGTGTATCGTTCCACATTTCCTTTATTAAACTGTGAAACTATGCAATACATACAAGTAAACTGAATGAACAAAAACAACAAACCGTGACAAAGCATTACAACATACACTTACTCAAACTCAATCTCCCACAAACCCAGGTGGGAAAAACACCTACTTAAGTATGATCTCCAATTAGAAACAACGATGACCAGCTGCCTCTAATTGGAGATCATCCCAAACAAAGTCCAACATAGAAATACAAAACTAGAACATAACAACATAGAAAATCTAAACTAGAAAAAAAACTGTCACGCCCTGACCTACTCTACCATAGAAACCAACAGCTTACTATGGTCAGGACGTGACATAGAGGCTACAACAAAACATGCTAACCTCTCACCATTACCAATAACAGGGGATAAAACAAAACATGCTAACCTCTCACCATTACCAATAACAGAGGCTACAACAAAACATGCTAACCTCTCACCATTACCAATAACAGAGGCTACAACAAAACATGCTAACCTCTCACTATTACCAATAACAAAGGCTACAACAAAACATGCTAACCTCTCACCATTACCAATAACAAAGGCTACAACAAAACATGCTAACCTCTCACTATTACCAATAACAGAGTCTACAAAAAAACATGCTAACCTCTCACCATTACCAATAACAAAGGCTACAACAAAACATGCTAACCTCTCACCATTACCAATAACCGAGGCTACAACAAAACATGCTAACCTCTCACCATTACCAATAATAGAGACTACAACAAAACATGCTAACCTCTCACCATTACCAATAACAGAGGCAACAACAAAACATGCTAACCTCTCACCATTACCAATAACAGAGGCTACAACAAAACATGCAAACCTCTCATCATTACCAATAACAGAGGCTACAACAAAACATGCTAACCTCTCACCATTATCAATAACAGAGGATACAACAACACATGCTAACCTCTCACCATTACCAATAACAGGCGAAGTTAGCATTTTTTTCTGATCTTTGTGCTTCTACAACTTTGTTATTCATCTTTATTCACTATTCATTTCTAAACGGTAACACAGGTATGTACTTATGGTGTGGACTACGTGTGCCTGGTGAACACATGTGGATCAGGTGAACAGTTATCACTTGTTGACCAACTACAGGAATACTGACCTCAGAGTCTCCAGTTTACAGTGGGGATTCCCCAGTCCAGCAGAGAGCAGCTTCACTTCTGAATCCTTCAGGTCATTGTTACTCAGATCCAGCTCTCTCAGGTGTGAGGGGTTTGACCTCAGAGCTGAGACCAGAGAAGCACAGCCTTCCTCTGTAACTCCACATCCTGACAGCCTGACAAAGAGTAAAATCATACTAACATCACACTGCTATTCTTCAGCGTGTAAACCAGCTAGAAAGATGTGTCGGCATCGAGTAATTGTCTCTGGCCCCCTCCCAGTTAGGGGGAGTGATGAGCTCTACAGCAGTCTCACAACTTAATCGCTGGTTGAAAACTGTTTTCTGCTCCTCCCAAAATATAGAATTTGTAGATAATTGGCCCTCTTTCTGGGACTCACCCACAAACTCTAGGACTCCATCCTAGCTGGAGGGGTGCTCTCATGTTATCTACGAACATAGACAGTGCTTTAACTCCTCTATCTCCACAATGAGATAGGGTGCAGGCCAGGCAGCAGGCTGTTAGCCAGCCTGCCAGCTTAGTGGAGTCTGCCACTAGCACAGTCAGCGTAGTCAGCTCAGCTATCCCCATTGAGACCGTGTCTGTGCCCCGACCTAGGCTGGGCAAAACTAAACATGACGGTGTTCACCTTAGCAATCTCACTGGAATAAAGACCTCCTCCATTCCTGCCATTATCGAAAGAGATTGTGATACCTCACATCTCAAAATGGGGCTACTTAATGTTAGATCCCTTACTTCAAAGGCAATTATAGTCAATGAACTTATCACTGATCATAATCTTGATTTGATTGGCCTGACAGAAACATGGCTTAAGCCTGATGAATTTAGTGTGTTAAATAAGGCCTCACCTCCTGGTTACACTAGTGACCATATCCCCCACGCATCCCACAAAGGCAGAGGTGTTGCTAACATTTACGATAGCAAATGTCAATTTACAACAACAAAAAACCCGACATTTTCGTCTTTTGAGCTTCTAGTCATGAAATCTATGCAGCCTACTCACTCACTTTTTATAGCTACTGTTTACAGGCCTCCTGGGCCATATACAGCGTTCCTCACTGAGTTCCCTGAAATCCGATCGGACCTTGTAGTCATAGCAGATAATATTCTAATTTTTGGTGACTTTAATATTCACATGGAAAAGTCCACAGACCCACTCCAAAAGGTTTTTGGAGCCATCATCGACTTAGTGGGTTTTGTCCAACATGTCTCCGGACCTACTCACTGCCACAGTCATACTCTGGACCTAGTTTTGTCCCGTGGAATAAATGTTCTGGATCTCAATGTTTTTCCTCATAATCCTGGATTATCGGACCACCATTTTATTACATTTGCAATCGCAAAAAATAATCTGCTCAGACCTCAACCAAGAATCATCAAAAGTCATGCTATAAATACTCGGACAACCCAAAGATTCCTAGATGCTCTTCCAGACTCCCTCCGCCTACCTGAGGACGTCAGAGTACAAAAATCAGTTAACCACCTAACTGAGGAACTCAATTTAACCTTGCACAATACTCTAGATGCAGTCGCACACCTAAAAACAAAAAACATTTGTCATAAGAAACTAGCTCCCTGGTATACAGAAAATACCCGAGCTCTGAAGCAAGCTTCCAGAAAAATGAAATGGAAATGGCGCCACACCAAACTGGAAGTCTTCCGACTAGCTTGGAAAGACAGTACCGTACAGTATCGAAGAGCCTTCTGCTGCCCGATCATCCCATTTTTCCATCTTAATGTAGGGAAATAAAAACAATCCAAAATGTATTTTTGATACTGTCGCAAAACTAACTAAAAAGCAGCATTCCCCAAGAGAGGATGGCTTTCACTTCAGCAGTGATAAATTCATGAATTTTTTGGGGAAAAGATCATGATCATTAGAAAGCAAATTACGGACTCCCCTTTAAATCTGCGTATTCCTCCAACGCTCAGTTTTCCTGAGTCCTCACAACTCTGCCAGGACCTAGGATCAAGGGAGATACTAAAGTGTTTTAGTACTACGTATATCTCTTGACACAATGATGAAAATAATCATGGCCTCTAAACCTTCAAGCTGCATACTGGAGCCTATTCCAACTAAACTACTGAAAGAGATGCTTCCTGTGCTTGGCCCTCCTATGTTGATCATAATAAACAGCTCTCTATCCACCAGATGTGTACTCACTAAAAGTGGTAGTTAAAAAGCCTCTCTTGAAAAATTCAAACCTTGACAAAGAAAATATAAAAAACTAATCGGCCTATATCGAATCTCCCATTCCTCTCAAAATATTTTGAAAAAGCTGTTGCGCAGCAACTCACTGCCTTCCTAAAGACAAACAATGTATATGAAACGCTTCAGTCTGGTTTTAGACACCATCATAGCACTGAGACTGCACTTGTGAAGGTGGTAAATTACCTTTAATGGCGTCAGACCAGGGCTCTGCATCTGTCCTTGTGCTCCAAGACCTTAGTGCTGCTTTTGATACCATCGATCACCACATTCTTTTGGAGAGATTGGAAACCCAAATTGGTCTACACGGACAAGTTCTGGCCTGGTTTAGATCTTATCTGTCAGAAAGATATCAGTTTGTCTCTGTGGATGGTTTGTCCTCTGACAAATCAACTGTAAATTTCGGTATTCCTCAAGGTTCCGTTTTGGGACCACTATTCTTTTCACTATATATTCTACCTCTTGGGGATGTCATTCGGAAACATAATGTTAACTTTCACTGCTTTTCGGATGACACACAGCTGTACATTTCGATGAAACATGGTGAAGCCCCAAAATTGCCCTCGCTGGAAGCCTGTGTTTCAGACATAAGGAAGTGGATGGCTAAACATTTTCTACTTTTAAACTCATACAAAACAGAGATGCTTGTTCTAGGTCCCAAGAAACAGATCTTCTGTTGAATCTGACAATCTTGATGGTTGTACAGTCGTCTCAAATAAAACTGTGAAGGACCTCGGCATTATTCTGGACCCTGATCTCTCTTTTGACGAACATATCAAGACTGTTTCAAGGACAGCTTTTTACGTAATATTACGTAATATTGCAAAAATCTGAAACTTCCTGTCCAAAAATGTGGAGGAATAATTAATCCATGCTTTTGTCACTTCTAGGTTAGACTACTGCAATGCTCTACTTTCCGGCTACGCGGATAAAGCAATAAATAAACTTCAGTTAGCACTAAACATGGCTGCTAAAATCTTGACTAGAACCAAAAAATGTGATCATATTACTCCAGTGCTAGCCTCTCTACACTGGCTTCCTGTTAACCTTTCTGGGACAGGGGGCAGTATTGAGTAGTTTGGATGAATGAGGTGCCCTATGTAAACTGCCTGTTTCAGGGCACTGCCTGCCCAGAAGCTAGGATATGCATATGCATGGTGGAATTGGATAGAAAAACTCTAAAGTTTCCAAAACTGTTACAATAATGTCTGTGAGTATAACGGAACTGATATGGCAGGGGAAAACCTGAGGAAAATCCATCCAGAAAGTGGGATTCTTTGGATGTGAGTGTTTTTCCATTGAAAGCCTATCAACCATATAAGTGGATAGGACCCAGATTGCAGTTCTTATGGCTTCCACTAGATGTCAACAGTCTTTAGACATTGTTTCAGGCTTGTATTCTGAAGAATGAGGAAGAATGAGACTTTTCCGTAAGTCATCGGTCAAACGAACCAGAGCTTTTTGTGCGCGTGAGCGGGAGCACGCCCCCCGTTCTTTTTCCTTTGTATTGAATACGCTATTGTCCGGTTGAAATATTATCGATTATAAAGACAATAGACAACCTGAGGATTCATAAAAAACATCGTTTGACTTGTTTCGACGAACTTTACCGGTACTATTAGGATGTATTCGTCTGCCTGTTGTGACCGCCTTTGAGCCAGAGGATTACTGAACAAAAAGCTGAACAACACAAAATGGGACTTTATCGAACAAAACAAACATTTATTGTGTAACATGGAGTCTTGTGAGTGCAACCATATGAAGATCATCAAATGTAAGTGATTAATTTTATTGCAATTTCTGACTTTTGTGACTCCTCTACTTGGCTGGAAAATGTTTGTATGCTTTTGTAAATGGGGCGCTGTCCTCAGATAATCGCATGGTATGCTTTCGCCGTAAAGCCTTTTTGAAATCTGACACAGCGGCTGGATTAACAAGAAGTTAATCTTTAAACCAATGAATAACACTTGTATATTTTATGAATGTTTATTATGAGTATTTCTGTATATTGAATTTGGCGCTCTGCAATTTCACCGGATGTTGTCGGGGTGGGTAGCTAGCGGGACGCCTGTCCCTAAAAGGTTTAACTTCTTGGTGACAGGGGGCAGTATTCGGAAATTTAGATGAATAATGTGCCCAAATTAAACTGCCTGCTACTCGGGCCCAGAAGGTAGGATATGCATATTATTAGTAGATTTGGATAGAAAACACTCTGACGTTTCTAAAACTGTTTGAATGATGTCTGTGAGTGTAACAGAACTCATATGGCAGGCAAAAACCTGAGAAAAAAACCAGGAAGTGGTTTGTAGTTTTTCAAGTGATTCCCTATCCAGTATACAGTGTCTGTGGGGTCATTTTGCACTTCCTAAGGCTTCCACTAGATGTCAACAGTCTTTAGAACGTTGTTTCATGCTTCTACTGTGACTGGGGAGACAATAAGAGCTCCTGGAGTCAGATGACTGAGAGAATGACATGAGTTCAGTGGCGCACGGTCCCGTGAGAGTTAGCCCCTTGGGGTGTGCCGTGGCGAAGATCTTTGTGGGCTATACTCGGCCTTGTCTCAGAGTGGTAGGTTGGTGGTTGGAGAAATCCCTCTAGTAGTGTGGGGGCTAACTCATTAGCATTTTATTGCATGACATATGTATTTGATCACCTACCAACCAGTAAGAATTCCGGCTCTCACAGACCTGTTAGTTTTTCTTTAATAATATCCTCTTGACGCTACGACCCTGTTTTCGTTAGAAATCAGAGCGCCGTATTCAAAACCACAAATCTAATAATTTCTACTTCTCAAACATAGGACTATCTTACACTGTTTTATAGATAAACTTCTCCTGAATCGAACCACGTCGTCCGATTTCAAAAAGGCTTTACAGCGAAAGCAAAACATTACATTATGTTAGGAGAGTACATCGAAAAAATAGCCACACCGCCATTTTCCGGACAACCACATGCATCACAAATAACCACGACACAGCGAAATGAGGCTCTAACCTTTGACAATCTTCATCAGATGACACTCCTAGGACATCATGTTACACAATACATGCATTCTTTTGTTCGATAAAGTTCATATTTATATATAAAAACAGCATTTTACAGTGGCGCGTGATGTTCATAAAATATTTTCACAAGATTACTTCCAGTGAATCAGCGCTACAATTTTCTAAATTACCATTAGAAAACATTTCTAAAATATTATATTGTCATTCAAAGATTTATAGATTAACATCTCGTGAATGCAACCGCGTTGCCAGATTTAAAAATAACATTACTGGGAAATCACACTTTGCAATAAACAAGGTGCTATACTCAGCAAAACAGGCTAGGCGATACATGTTAGCGCAACGTTATAGTCATCTAAAATCATATATAGTATTTTAAATTTTCCCTCCGTGTGGTTCGCGCATTCTGTAGGCTACACAAAATGTCCGTGGCGCGCGGGAGTCGGCTTCACGAAAAGTGCTTTTTAAAAAATTTTTAGGTTCGTTCAAACATGTCAAACGTTGTAAAGCATAAATCTTTAGGGCATTCTTCTACCAGAACTTCAATAATATTCCAATCGCATGATTGCATTGTCTTACAAAACGTTTCGGAATATAGGGTACACCCATTGCCAGGCGCGTCATAGACTCAATGGACTACCCACTATGACCAACTTTCAAAGCCTCTTGTTCGGTCAGTTTCAACCGGAGAACATTCAAACCACTTTGTAAAGACTGTTGACATCTAGTGGAAGCCATAGAAAGTGCTCAATGATTAATAAGTTCCTGTGTGTTTTAATGGCATAGCTTTCAAAGTGGATCCACATATCAGATTTTCACTTCCTGTTTGAGTTTCGCTCAGGGTTTTGACTGCCATATGAGTTCTGTTATACTTACAGACACGATTCAAACAGTTTTAGAAACTTTAGGGTGTTTTCTATCCAAAGATAATAATATGCATATCCTAGCTTCTGGGTTTGTGCAGGAGGCAGTTCAAAACGGGCACGTATTTTTTTCGAAATTCTCAATAGCGCCCCCTATCCTTACCGTGCGTCAAGAGGTTTTAAGAAGCCCCCCTTGTTCTCCACTCATTACCTGTATTAACTGCACCTGTTTGAACTCCTTACCTGTATAAAATACACCTGTCCACACACTCAATCAAACAGACTCCAACCTCTCCACAATGGCCAAGACCAGAGAGCTGTGTAAGGACATCAGGGATAAAATTGTAAACCTGCACAAGGCTGGGATGAGCTACAATAGGCAAGCAGCTTGAGAAGGCAACAACTGTTGGCGCAATTATTAGAAAATGGAAGAAGTTCAAGATGACGGTCAATCACCCTCAGTCTGGGGCTCCATGCAAGATCTCACCTCGTGGGGCATCAATGATCATGAGGATGGTGAGGGATCAGCCCAGAACTACACGGCAGGACCTGGTCAATGACCTGAAGAGAGCTGGGACCACAGTCTCAAAGAAAACCATTAGTAACACACTACGTCGTCATGGATTAAAATCCTGCAGCGCACGCAAGGTCCCCCTGCTCAAGCCAGCGCATGTCCAGGCCCATCTGAAGTTTGCCAATGACCATCTGGATGATCCAGAGGAGGAATGGGAGAAGGTCATGTGGTCTGATGAGACAAAAATATAGCTTTTTGGTCTAAACTCCACTCGCCGTGTTTGGAGGAAGAAAAAGGATGAGTACAACCCAAAGAACACCATCCCAACCATAAAGCATGGAGGTGGAAGCATCATTCTGTGGGGATGCTTTTCTGCAAAGGGGACAGGACGACTGCACCGTATTGAGGGGAGGATGGATGGGGCCATGTATCGCGACATCTTGGCCAACAACCTCCTTCCCTCAGTAAGAGCATTGAAGATGGGTCGTGGCTGGGTCTTCCAGCATGACAACAACCCAAAACACACAGCCAGGGCAACTAAGGAGTGGCTCCGTAAGAAGCATCTCAAGGTCCTGGAGTGGCCTAGCCAGTGTCCAGACCTGAACCCAATAGATAATCTTTGGAGGTAGCTGAAAGTCCGTATTGCCCAGCGACAGCCCTGAAACCTGAAGGATCTAGAGAAGGTCTGTATGGAGGAGTGGGCCTAAATCCCTGCTGCAGTGTGTGCAAACCTGGTGAAGAACTACAGGAAACGTATGATCTCTGTAATTGCAAACAAAGGTTTCTGTACCAAATATTAAGTTCTGCTTTTCTGATGTATCAAATACTTATGTCATGCAATAACATGCAAATTAATTCCTTAAAAATCATACAATGTGATTTTCTGGATTTTTGTTTTAGATTCCGTCTCTCACAGTTGAAGTGTACCTATGATAAGAATTACAGACCGCTACATGCTTTGTAAGTAGGAAAACCTGCAAAATCGGCAGTGTATCAAATACTTGTTCTCCCCACTGTACATCAGTGTCCTGAAACCTGCCATATCTATTCATAAATTAACGTATCATTATTATAAATTATCAAAGTATTGGTTGAAGATAGAAACGTAGTAGAAATATTTGATTAGCCTGAGCAAACCAGTTTAAAAAGCAGTATCAGTCAAAATACAGACAGTGAGGTATCAGATTTAGATTGTATTGAGTATACAGTCCACACCATATCTATTTTGACAGTGAAGCTAACATTTTAAATGTGTCTCTATACTCCAACATTTTAGATTTGAGATCAAATGTTTCATATGAGGTGACAGTGTATAATTTCATCTTTTATTTGAGGGTATTTTCATACATATCTGTTTCACCATTTAGAAAAATAAAAGCACGTCATGTATCCAGTCCCTCTATTTGAAGAAGTATTCAGACCAATTAACCCAAAGTTTATTAAAGTAGTCAAATGTATAGTATTTGGTCCCATATTCCTTGAACACAATGACTACATCAAGCCTGTGACTGCCATGATTGAGAAAGATCATGAATGAATAATGAATAATAATGAGTGAGAGTTACAGAGGCTACAACAAAACATACTAACCTCTCATCATTACCAATAACAGAGGCTACAACAAAACATGCTAACCTCTCACCATTACCAATAACAGAGGCTACAACAAAACATACTAACCTCTCACCATTACCAATAACAGAGCTTCACAATCTACCTCTCACCATTACCAATAACAGAGGCTACAACAAAACATGCTAACCTCTCACCATTACCAATAACAGAGTATACAACAAAACATGCTAACCTCTCATCATTACCAATAACAGAGGCTACAACAAAACATGCTAACCTCTCACCATTACCAATAACAGAGGCTACAACAAAACATACTAACCTCTCACATTACCAATAACAGAGGCTACAACAAAACATACTAACCTCTCACCATTAACCTCAAATAAAAGTTGACATTCTCTACTGTCACCTAATATGAAATATTCTATCTCAAATCCAAAATGCTGGCGCATAGCACCAAATGTAAAACTGTAAGCTTCACAGTCCAAACCCATATTGTGTGGACTATGTGTGCCTGGTAAACACATGTGAAACTGGTGAACAGCTATCACTTGTTGACCAACTACTGGAATACTGACCTCAGAGTCTCCAGTCTACAGTGGGGATTCCCCAGTACAGCAGAGAGCAGCTTCACTCCTGAATCCTTCAGGTCATTGTAACTGAGATCCAGCACTCTCAGGTGTGAGCGGTTTGAACTGAGAACTGAGTCCAACACTTTACAGGATGTGTCTGTGAGTTTACAGCCAGCGAGTCTGCCAACACAGAAGAAATACAATGACAGACAGATTGTATTAAAATGTTACGCTTAGCTTTCACTGCTGACACTGTTACCCGTGCATGAATAATGTGTAGGGCTAATAATGTGTACTCAGGTCCAGCTCTCTCAGGTGTGAGGGGTTTGACCTCAGAGCTAAGGCCGGAGAAGCACAGCCTTCCTCTGTGACTAGACAGCTTGACAGCCTGCAAAGAGTCAAATCATATTAAAATCACACTGCTATTCTTTGGTGGTAAAAATAGTGGCAGTATATTTTTTAACATATTCAGATATATCAGTGTCCTGAAACCTGCCATATCTATTCATAAATTAATGTATCATAATTAGAAATGACAAATTATCCAAGTATTGCTTGTAGAGAGAAAGATTCATATTAACAAATATTTGAGTCGACTGTCGTGTCTTTGGCATCATTAAAACTGAAGACATATTTATCAAATAGCTCTGTGTAATTATTATTATGCGATTAAACTGATTAATCGTGTAACTGTAATTAACTAGGAAGTCGGGGCACCAAGGAAAATATTCAGATTATAAAGTTATAATTTTCCTAATATAACTTTCAGATTTCATAATATCTGATCGATGAGTCTTCTGATTAATGATGTATTCGTTTACCTCGTCAGTCTCATTCCAAACGTCGTAAATTGTTGGTTATCTGCACGAACCCAGTCTTCACTATGAGTCATGGTGGCTTGTTAGACAAAAGGGAAGTGAGGAAGGCCCTACAGCTGAGAATGCCCTACAGAGTTCATAATTATAAAAATTGAAATGCTAAACCTTTGCACATGAACGCTCACTCATTCGGGAACAATTGCAATCAATATATATGTTTACGCTCAGTGTGTTATCGGGATCTTTGTTGAAAAGTTTGTTCTGTTGGAGAGTTTTCTCTCTCTCTCTCTCTCTCTCTCTCTCTCTCTCTCTCTCTCTCTCTCTCTGATGGATATTTCAAAGTGACATTCATTAATGTCGTTATAGGACAGATGTTTCGTCGGTCTTCGCGTTCAATGATACCGAATTCCTAGCTGCAGACTAGTAATTCATATCAAAGACTTGTTATTATTCTGTCGGTATCGATAGTCTAAGTGTTTAACCACGTGGTATGGTTAGAGTTCAGTAAGAGGGATGCAAGGTCAAACCTTGGCCCTCTCGTTATCGAGGTAAGCTGGTCTGGTGATAGAAACCCTGGGTGGGGGTTATATTCGGAATAACAGAAAAAGGCTGTCTCATGACGCCAGGTCCCGTCTGTTCATGGCGTGCCGATGACTTGGTGAAACTTTAACAGAAATACAATTCTCTCACATTAATATCTTACAAGCATCCCAACATATTCCAAATAGCTTTATCCTTATTCATTCATTTTATACAACCATTTAGATGTAAGTCTCATAGCTGAGGCTATTGTATAAACATGATTATGGTAATATGGCTGTATTGTCTCTCATGAGTTTCATAAAATTGTACCAAACGGACCAGTTTGTAGCTGGATTCTTCACCGATCTTTTATACCTTCTCCAGAACATCAATGTCGTTCGGTTCTCAAGTTCTGTGAAGTGGAAGAAATCCCTTTGTCTCTCTATGAAAACCACTCTGTCTCAAAACTGTGGCCATGAGGCAGGACCTTCTTCTAGGAATTTACGACCGCTCTCGCAGAGCCTTTTGTCAGAAGTATAGAGGTCGGGGGATGGTGCATAGAAAAGGCCTTGTGCAGAGGGAGGGGGTCAACTGTGCTCGCTGTACCCAAAGAGGGCAACGTCATGACAAGACTGACCAGACCAGTTTAAAAGCAGTATCAGTCAAAAGACAGACAGTGAGGTATCAGATTTAGATTGTATTGAGTATACAGTCCACACCATATCTATTTTGACAGTGAAGTTAACCCCTGTGCGGCCTCCGTCCCGTATGCGGGACGGACATCCAGCGAAAAATCATATCCCCATTAGCATAACAAAATTTAATAATAAAAAAAAATAATAATAATTTCAAATTATATCGTTTTATAGATACACCTCTCCTGAATCGAACCACGTTGTCCGATTTCTAAAAGGCTTTACAGCAAAAGCAAAACATTAGATTATGTTAGAGGAGTATATCGTAAAAGTAGCCACATAGCCATTTTCCGACCAACCACATGCATCACAAATAACCAAAAAACAGCTAAATGCAGCACTAACCTTTGACAATCTTCATCAGATGACACACCTAGGACATCATGTTACACAATACATGCATTCTTTTGTTCGATAAAGTTCATATTTATATATAAAAACAGCATTTTACATCGGTGCGTAACGTTGACTAACTATTTTCCCTCAAATGCATCCAGGGAAACAGAGCTACAATTTACTAAATTACTATTCGAAAACATTTTTAAAATGTAATATTGTCATTCTAAGATTTATAGATGAATATCTCTTGAAAGCACCTGTAATACCAGATTTAAAATTAACTTTACTGGGTAATCATACTTTGCGATGAAAGGGGATGCAATACTCTGAAAAATAGGCTAACGGTACATGTCAGCGCCATCTTGGAACAATCGCATATCACATCTAGTCTTGTATACTATTGTCAATAATCCCTTACCTTTGGTTGTCTTCATCAGAAAGCACTTCCAGGAATCCCAGGTCCACAACAAATGTATTTTCGTTCGAAAAAGTTCATCCATTATGTTCCATTAGCTTGTTCTTGTTAGCGCGTCTGAAGGCTGATCCAAATCCTCCGTCGGCCACGGGACAACCATTTCGACAAAAAGCATTTTTTTCCCCATTTAAGTTCGTTCAAACATGTCAAAGGTTGTATAACATAAATCTTCAGGGCCTGTTTCAACAAAAGAGCCAATAAGATTTGAGGGGGACGATTGCATTGTGTTTCAAAACGTTTCGAAAGGGGAGGGTAACCAGGGGCGCCGGCGTCATAATGGTGATGGCCCTCTCCGTGTGACCATGTTCCACAGCGTCTCATTCATTCAATTTTAACAGTAGAAGGCTCAAACCAATTTGTGAAGACTGGGGACATCTAGTGGAAGCAATAGGAAGTGCTCAATGAACCATAGCTCACGGTGTGGTTAATAGGCAACGTGATGAAGTTGAGTTCGTAATTCAGAATTCCACTTCCTGTTTCCATCTGTCTCGGGGTTTTGACTGCCATATGAGTTCTGTTATACTCACAGACACCATTCAAACAGTTTTAGAAACTTTAGGGTGTTTTCTATCCACAAGTATTAATTATATGCATATCCTAGCTTCTGAGTTTGAGTAGGAGGCCGTTTCTAAATCTGTTTCACCATTTAGAAAAATAAAAGCACTTAATGTATTTAGTCCCCCTGTTTGAAGAAGTCATAAGAATTCTGAACCAATTCACTTATAGTGTATTAAAGTTGTCAAAAGTTTAGTATTTGGTCAGATATTCCTTGAACTCAATGACTACATCAAGCTTGTGACTCAAACTCGTTGGTTGCATTTGCAGTTTGTTTTGGTTGTGTTTTGCCCAATAGTAAATGGTGGATGATGACTGGAGTCATTTTTTTTCTAAGTGAGTAAATAACATGTTTCTAAACTCTACTAATATAATCCTGATGAAGCCATGATTAAGAAAAATCATGAATGAATCATGAATAATAATGAGTGAGAAAGTTAGAGGCTACAACAAAACATGCTAACCTCCCACCATTACCAATAAGAGGGGAGGTTAGCATTTTATTCTGATCTTTGTGCCTCTATAACTTTGTTATTAGTCACTATTCACGATTCATTCATGATTATTCATAATCATGGTAGCATCCACATGAATGTAGAAGTGTTCAGAAACATCTTCTATTCTTACTGACAATGCAAGTGGAGTGACTCCAAAATGACAGGACATTATTCACCATTTAGTTTTTATTAGGAAAAACATAATCCAAAACACAACCAAGACAAACTGCAAATGCATTCAACAAGTTTGTAGAATCACAAGCTTGATGTAATCACTCCTGGTGTGGAAAATTGGACCAAACACTAAACTTTTGACTAAATTAATTTGTTCAAATAATAACAACTTTTTCAAATGGGAGAACTACATACATTAAGTGCTTTCATTTATAAACTGCAAAATATATATGTATGAATACCTTTAAATAAAAAGTGACATTCTGTACTGTCATCTAATATGAAACATTCTATCTCAAATCCAAAATGCTGGAGCATAGCACCACATGTAAAACTGTAAGCTTCACTGTCCAAACACATATGATGTGGACTATGTGTGCCTGGTAAACACATGCGGATCTGGTGAACAGTTATCACTTGTTGACCAACTACAGGAATACTAACCTCAGAGTCTCCAGTTTACAGTGGGGATTCCCCAGTCCAGCAGAGAGCAGCTTCACTCCTGAATCCTTCAGGTCATTGTTACTCAGATCCAGTTCTCTCAGGTGTGAGGGGTTTGAACTGAGAACTGAGTCCAA
The DNA here is from genome assembly GCF_905237065.1 of Salmo salar. Taxonomy (NCBI): domain Eukaryota; kingdom Metazoa; phylum Chordata; class Actinopteri; order Salmoniformes; family Salmonidae; genus Salmo; species Salmo salar. The sequence continues at coordinate 133,813 of NW_025548814.1, read as the reverse complement.
CACTTTACAGGATGAGTCTGTGAGTTCACAGCCAGCGAGTCTGCCAACACAGAAGAAATACAATGACAGACAGATTGTATTCAAATGCTACGCTTAGCTTTCCTTGCTTACACTGTTACCCGTGCACAAATAATGTGTTGGGTTTGAGCTTAGAGCTGAGGCCAGAGAAGCACAACTGTGACTAGACAGCCTGACAGCCTGCAAAGAGTCAAATCATATTAAAATCACACTGCTGTTCTTTGGTGGTGAAAATAGTGGCAATTTATTTTTTCTAAATGTGCAGATACATCAGTGTCCTGAAACCTGCCATATGTATTCGTAAATGGATGTTTCATTATTAATAATGACAAATTATCCGAGTATTGCTTGTAGATAGATAGAAATATTTGAGTAGACTGACCAGACCAGTTAAAAAGCAGTATCAGTCAAAAGACAGACAGTGAGGTATCAGATTTAGATTGTATTGAGTATACAGTCCACACCATATCTATTTGACAGTGAAGTTAACATTTTAAATGTGGCTCTCTACTCGAACGATTTGGTTTTCAGATCAAACGTTTCATATGAAGTGACAGTATATAATGTCACCTTTTATTTGAGGGTATTTTCATACATATTTGTTTCTTGTTTAGAAATTAAATCACTTTATGTATCTAGTCCCCCCATTTGAAGAAGTCATACATTTTCTGACCAATTCACTTATAGTGTATTAAAGTAGTCAAAAGTTTAGTATTTGGTCAGATATTCCTTGAACTCAATGACTACATCAAGCTTGTGACTCAAACTCGTTGGTTGCATTTGCAGTTTGTTTTGGTTGTGTTTTGCCCAATAATAAAATGGTGGATGATGACTGGAGTCATTTTTTTTCTAAGTGAGTAAATAACATGTTTCTAAACTCTACTAATATAATCCTGATGAAGCCATGATTAAGAAAAATCATGAATGAATCATGAATAATAATGAGTGAGAAAGTTACAGAGGCTACAACAAAATATACTAACCTCTCACCATTACCAATAACAGGAGAGATTCACATTTTTTCTGATCTTTGTGCCTCTATAACTCTGTTTTTCATCATTATTCACAATTCATTCATGATTATTCATAATCATAATAGCATCCACATGAATGTAGAAGTGTTCAGAAATATCTTCTATTCTTACTGACAATACAAGTGAAGTGACTCCAAAATGACAGGACATTATTCACCATTCAGTTACTATTTGGAAAAACATAATCCAAAACACAACCAAGACAAACTGCAAATGCATTTGTCACGTCCTGACCAGTAAAGGGGTTATTTGTTATTGTAGTTTGGTCAGGACGTGGCAGGGGGTGTTTGTTTTATGTGGTTCGGGGTTGTTGGTCTATGTGCATATGTAAGAGTGTTCCGGGGTTTTGGTCTATGTTCTATGTTAGTGTATTTCTATGTTCTGTCTAGTCATTATATTTCTATGTTTAGTTAACAGGTTTGACAGTCAATTGGAGCCAGCTGTTCCTCGTTGCCTCTGATTGAAGGTCCTATATAGAGGGGTTTGTTTGTAATGGGTTTTGTGGGAAGTTGTTTGTGCACTGCTATGTTTAGCCTGCAGTACTGTTTAGCTGTCATTCGTTTTGTTGTTTTTGTGTAGTGTTCGTACTAAAATAAATATGAGCATTCACGTACCCGCTGCATTTTGGTCCACTTCATACGACGGCTGTTACAGCATTCAACAAGTTTATAGAATCATAAGATTGATGTAATCGCTGCTGGTGTGGAAAATTGGACCAAACACTAAACTTTTGGCTAAATTAATTTGTCCAAATAATTACTACATACATAAAGTGCTTTCATATCTAAACGGTAACATATATATGAATGAATACCTGTAAATAAAAGGTGACATTCTGTACTGTCACCTAATATGAAACATTCTATCTCAAATCCAAAATACTGGAGCATAGCACCACATTTAAAAAACTCCAAGCTTCACTGTCCAAACACATATGGTGTGGACTATGTGTGCCTGGTAAACACATGTGGATCTGGTGAACAGTTATCACTTGTTGACCAACTACAGGAATACTGACCCCAGAGTCTCCAGTTTACAGTGGGGATTTCCCAGTTCAGCAGAGAGCAGCTTCACTCCTGAATCCTTCAGGTCATTGTTACTCAGATCCAGCTCTCTCAGGTGTGAGGGGTTTGACTCCAGAGCTGAGACCAGAGAAGCACAGCCTTCCTCTGTGACTAGACAGCCTGACAGCCTGCAAAGAGTCAAATCATATTAAAATCACACTGCTATTCTTTGGTGGTGAAAATAGTGGTAGTACATTTTTCTCAACATTTTCAGATACATCATTGTCCTGAAACCTACCATATCTAAAGTCAGCAAAAAAATAAACGTCCTCTCACTGTCAATTGCGTTTATTTTCAGCAAACTTAACATGTGTAAATATCTGCATGAACATAAGATTCAACAACAGACATAAACTGAACAAGTTCCACAGACATGTGACTAACAGAAATGGAATAATGTGTCCCTGAACAAAGGGGGGGGGGTCAAAATCAAAAGTAACAGTCAGTATCTGGTGTGGCCACCAGCTGCATTAAGTACTGCAGTGCATCTCATCCTCATGGACTGCACCAGATTTGCCAGTTCTAGATGTGAGATGTAACCCCACTCTTCCACCAAGCTACATGCAAGTTTCCGGACATTTCTGAGGGGAATGGCCCTAGCCCTCACCCACTGATCCAACAGGTCCCAGACGTGCTCAATGGGATTGAGATCCAGGCTCTTCACTGGCCATGCCAGAACACTGACATTCCTGTCTTGCAGGAAATCATGCACAGAACGAGCAGTATGGCTGGTGGCAAGGTCATGCTGGAGGGTCATGTCAGGATGAGCCTGCAGGAAGGGTACCACATGAGGGAGGAGGATGTCTTCCCTGTGACGCACAGCGTTGAGATTGCCTGCAATGACAACAAGCTCAGTCTGATGATGCTGTGACACACCGCCCCAGACCATGATGGACCCTCCATCTCCAAATCGATCCCACTCCAGAGTACAGGCCTCGGTGTAACGCTTATTCCTTCGACGATAAACGCAAATCCGACCATCACCTTTGGTGAGACAAAACCGTGACTCGTCAGTGAAGAGCACTTTTTGCCAGTCCTGTCTAGTCCAGCGATGGTGGGTTTGTGCCCATAGGCGTTGTTGCCGATGATGTCTTGGGAGGACCTGCCTTACAACAGGCTTACAAACCCTCAGTCCAGCCTCTCTCAGCCTATTGCGGACAGTCTGAGTACTGATGGAGGGATTGTGCATTCCTGGTGTAACTCAGGCAGTTGTTGTTGCCATCCTGTACCTGTCCCGCAGTTGGGATGTTCGGATGAATCGATCCTGTGCAGGTGTTGTTACACATGGTCTACCACTGCGAGGACGATCAGCTGTCCATCCTGTCTCCCTGTTGCGCTGTCTTAGGCTTCCCACAGTACGGACTTTGTTTTATTGCCCTGGCCACATCTGCAGTCCTCATGCCTCCTTGCAGCATTCCTAAGGTGCTTTCATGCAGATGAGCAGCGAACCAGGCATCTTTCTTTTGGTGTTTTTCAGAGTCCGTAGAAAGGCCTCTTTAGTGTTCTAAGTTTTCATAACTATGACCTTAATTGCCTACCGTCTGTAAGCTATTAGTGTCTTAACGACCGTTCCACAGGTGCATGTTCATTAATTGTTTATGGTTCATTGAACAAGCATAAACTGATGTTTCATTATTATAAATGACACATTATCAATGTATTGCCTGCAGATACAGTTGAAGTCGGAGGTTTACATACACCTTAGCCAAATACATTTAAACTCAGTTTTTCACAATTCCTGACATTTAATCCAAGTAAAAATTCCCTGTCTTAGGTCAGTTAGGATCACCACTTTATTTTAAGACTGTGAAATGTCAGAATAATAGTAGAGAGAATGATTTATTTCAGCTTTTATTTCTTTAATCACATTCCCAGTGGTTCAGAAGTGTACATACACTCAATTAGAATTTGTTAGCATTGCCTTTAAATTGTTTAACTTGGGTCAAACTTTTTGGTTAGCCTTCCACAAGCTTCCCACAATAAGTTGTGTGAATTTTGGCCCATTCCTCCTGACAGCTGGTGTAACTGAGTCAGGTTTGTGGGCCTCCTTGCTCGCACACGCTTTTTCGGTTCTGCCCACAAATGTTCTATGGGATTGAGGTCAGGGCTTTGTGATGGCCACTCCAAAACCTTGACTTTGTTGTCCTTAAGCCATTTTGGAAGTATGCTTGGGGTCATTGTCCATTTGTAAGACCCATTTGCAACCAAGCTTTAACTTCCTGGCTGATGTCTTGAGATGTTGCTTCAATATATCCACATAATTTTCCTCCTTCATGACACTGTCTATTTTGTGAAGTGCACCTGTCCTTCCTGCAGCAAAGCACCCCCACAAAATGATGCTGCCACCCCAGTGCTTCACGGTTGGGATGGTGTTCTTCGACTTGCAAGCCTCCCCCTTTTCCTCCAAACACAACGATGGTCATTATGACCAAACAGTTCTGTTTTTGTTTCATCAGACCAAAGGATATTTCTCCAAAAAGTACGATCTTTGTTCCCATGTGCAGTTGCAAACCGTAGTCTGGCTTTTTTATGGCAGTTTTTGAGTAGTGGATTCTTCCTTTCTGAGTGGCCTTTCAGGTCCTTTGCTGTTGTTCTGGGATTGATTTGCGCTTTCGCACGAAAGTACGTTCATCAAAAAGACAGAACACATCTGCTTTCTGGAGGGGTATGATTGCTCCGTGGTCCCATGGTGCTTATACTTGAGTACTATTGTTTGTACAGATGAACGTGGTACCTTCAGGCGTTTGGAAATTTCTCCCAAGGATGAACCAGACATGGAGGTCTACAATCTTTTTTCTGAGGTCTTGGCTGATTTCTTTTGATTTTCCCATTAAGAGGCACTGAGTTTGAAGGTAGGCCTTGAAATACATCCACAGGTACACCTCCAATTGACTCAAATGATGTAAATTAGCCTATCAGAAGCTTCTAAAGCCTTGACATCAATTTCTGGAATTTTCCAAGCTGTTTAAAGGCACAGTCAACTTAGTGTATGTAAACTTCTGACCCACTGGAATTGTGATACAGTGAATTGTAAGAGAAATAATCTGTCTGTAAACAATTGTTGGAAAATTGACTTGTGTCACGCACAAAGTAAATGTCCTAACTGACTTACCAAAACTATAGTTTGTTTAACAAGAACTTCGTGGAGTGGTTGAGAAACAAGTTTTAATGACTCCAACCTCAGTGTATGTAAACTGCCGGCATCAACTGTGTACTACAAATATTTGAGTAGACTGACCAGACCAGTTTAAAAATCAGTATCAAGACAGATAGTGAGATATCAGTTTTAGATTTTAGATATCAGTTTTAGATTTTATTGAGTATACAGTCCAGATGGTATTGATTATGTTTTGCCCAGTAGTAACTGAAATGTGGATGATGACTCAAGTGATTTTGTTTATAAGTGAGTAGATAACATGTTTCTAAACACTTCTCAAATAATACTGATGATGCCATGATTAATACAAATCATGAATGAATCATGAATAATAATAATGAGTGAGAAAGTTACAGAGGCTACAACAAAACATGCTAACCTCTCACCATTACCAATAACAGGAGAGGTTAGCATTTTTTCTGATCTTTGTTCCTCTATAACTTTGTTATTCATCATTATTCACAATTCATTCATGATTATTCATAATCATGGTAGCATCCACATGAATGTAGAAGTGTTCAGAAACATCTTCTGTTTTTACTGACAATACAAGTGAAGTGACTCCAAAATGATAGGACATTATACACCATTCAGTTTCTATTTGGAAAAACATCTAAAACAAAACGAAGACAAAACAGCAAATGCATTCAACAAGTTAGTAGAGTCACAAGGTTGATACAATCACTAGAGGCTATGGGACCAAATACTAAACTTCTGACTAAATTAATTTGTCTAAATACGACATAAAGTGCTTTCATTTCTAAACAGTAAAATGTATGCTTATGAAACCCGTTAAATTAAAGGTGACATTCTGTACAGTCATGGCCAAAAGTTTTGAGAATGACACAAATATAAATTTTCACAATGTCTGCTGCCTCAGTTTGTATGATGGCAATTTGCATATACTCCAGAATGTTATGAAGACTGATCAGATGAATTTCACTTAATTGCAATGTCCCTCTTTGCCATGCAAATGAACTGAATCCCCCAAAAACATTTCCACTGCATTTCAGCCCTGCCACAAAAGAACCAGCTGACATCATGTCAGTGATTATTTCGTTAACACAGACGCGAGTGTAGACGAGGACAAGGCTGGAGATCACTCTGTCATGTTGATTGAGTTTGAATATCAGACTGGAAGCTTCAAAAGGAGGGTGGTGCTAGGAATCATTGTTCTTCTTCTGTCGACCATGGTTACCTGCAAGGAAACAAGTGCCATCATTGCTTTGCACAAAAAAGGCTCTACAGGCAAGGATATCGCTGCCAGTAAGATTGCACCTAAATCAACCATTTATCGGATCATCAAGAACTTCAAGGAGAGTGGTTCAATTGTTTTGAAGAAGGCTTCAGGGCGCCCAAGAAAGTCCAGCAAGTGCCAGGACCATCTCCTAAAGTTGATTCAGCTGTGGGATCGGGGCACCACCAGTACAGAGCTTGCTCAGGAATGGCAGCAGGCAGGTGTGAGTGCATCTGCACGCACAGTGAGGCGAAGACTTTTGGAGGATGGCCTGGTGTCAAGAAGGGCAGCAAAGAAGCCACTTCTCTCCAGGAAAAACATCAGGGACAGACTGATATTCTGCAAAAGGTACAGCGATTGGACTGCTGAGGACTGGGGTAAAGTCATTTTCTCTGATGAACCCCTTTCCGATTGTTTGAGGCATCCGGAAAAAAAGCTTGTCCAGAGAAGACAAGGTGAGCGCTACCATCAGTCCTGTGTCATGCCAACAGTAAAGCATCCTGAGACCATTCATGTGTGGGGTTGCTTCTCAGCCAAGGGAGAGGGCTCACTCACAATTTTGCCTAAGAACACAGCCATGAATAAAGAATGGTACCAACAAATCCTCCGAGAGCAACTTCTCCCAACCATCCAGGAACAGATTGGTGATGAACAATGCCTTTTCCAGGCATGATGGAGCACCTTGCCATAAGGCAAAAGTGATAACTAAGTGGCTCTGGGAATAAAACATAGATATTTTGGGTCCATGGCCAGGAAACTCCCCAGACCTTAATCGCATTGAGAACTTGTGGTTAATCCTCAAGAGGCGGGTGGACAAACAAAAACCCACACATTCTGACAAACTCCAAGCATTGATTATGCAAGAATGGCCTGCCATCAGTCAGGATGTGGCCCAGAAGTTAATTGACAGCATGCCAGGGTGGATTGCAGAGGTCTTGAAAAAGAAGGGTCAACACTGCAAATATTGACTCTTTGCATCAACTTCATGTAATTGTCAATAAAAGCCTTTAACACTTATGAAACGCTTTTAATTATACTTCAGTATTCCATAGTAACATCTGACAAAAATATCTAGACACTGAGGCAGCAGACTTTGTGAAAATTAATATTTGTGTCATTCTCAACTTTTGGCCACGACTGTACTGTCAACTACTATGGTACGTTCCATCTCAAATCCAAAATGCTGGTGCATAGCGCCAAATTTAAAACTGTCACACCAGCCTTCTCTTTGGCTCCCCCTCCTGTCCAGCTCAGGCGTTTGGCGTCGCCGGCCTTCTAGCTGCTGCCGAACCTGCTGCTGGCAAACACCCTTCACTCATCAACCCTGTACTTGTCTCGTCATCATTACACACACCTGGTTCCAATCCCCACTCTATCACTGTATATATACTCCCTCTGTCATTTGTCTTTGTCGGTCATTGTAAATGTTGCTTGTTTTAATGATAGGAATCTCTCCTACTATTTCCTGAGTACTTTTTTATTTAACTTTATTATGACCGACCCAAGAGAGCAGGAAGCAGCAGGACATCCCAAACTCTCTGCATAGGAGCTCCTCCACCATGACACGTGCCTGGAGCACCTCGGGACTCCTACGGACGAGGTGCTCCGGACCGTACGCCATCTGCAGGCTACACCACCACCTTCCCAGCTCCCCGTGGTCGTTCCAGCCACGCCACCACCATCTACATTACCCGGTCCAATCAGCAACGTCCACCTGCCCGACCCGGAGCGGTTTGACGGCACCCCAGCTCACATTAGGGGGTTTCTCCTGCAGTGTGACCTCCATCTTGCCCGTCATGCCGGGACAGCCTCTGAGAGGGACATGGTGGCCTTGATGATCTCGGTGCTGACAGGCTGGGCTCTGGAGTGGGCACACTCCATCTGGGAGAGGGACGTTCCAGAAGTGCAATCCTATGAGCCCTTCACACAACTCTTCCGTGCCGTCTTCAACAACCCAACACAGGGTCGGGAAGGAGGTGAGCATCTCCTCCATCTACGCCAGGGTTCCAGGACAGAGTCTGAGTACATTCTGGACTTCCAGATTGTGGCGGCGTGCACTGGCTGGAATGACCAGGCCCTGTTGATGATTTTCCGCGGGATGCAGGCGGACGTCCAGACCAAGCTGGCCTGTGGCGATGAGGACCTCATGCTGGACCAGCTCATGCCCATCGTCGCCCATCCAGGGAGTTCGGGTCTCTCCCAGTAACCTCCAGAAAGACTGAGCCCATAGAGCTGGGCATGACGCTCCTTCTCCCAGAGGAACATCAACGCCGCCATGAACAGGGTCTCTGCTCCTACTGCGGGGAGTCGGACCACCCCTAGAACACCTGTCCCAAAAGGAGACCAGGCGAGGAAGCGACAGGCCGAGGAGCGCTCCTGCATCTTCCGAGGTAGGAATGGACGTGCCTTGCTCCTCTCTGTCCACCCAGCCCGTCCTCCTTCCTGTCACCTTCCCAGGTAGGCGTGGACGTGCTTTGCTCCTCTCTGTCCACCCAGCCCGTCCTCCTTCCTGTCACCTTCCCAGGTAGGCGTGGACGTGCCTTGCTCCTCTCTGTCCACCCAGCCTGCCCTCCTTCCTGTCACCTCCCCGGACTATCCTGGCACCCCACTTAGTTCTGCCCTAGTGGACTCAGGTGCTGCAGGCAATTTCCTAGACCTGTCAGTGGCCTTATCATTAGGCATTCCTCTAGTCCCTTTACAACCCCCTATCCCAGTCCATGCCCTAGACAACCTTCCCCTTGGAACAGGACTGATGTGCTAGACCATGATTCCCATTTCCTTCGTCGTTGTTCACAACCACCATGAACGCATCATTTTCCTCATCTTAGACTCTTCTGCACACCCCGTAGTTTTACGTTTCCCCTGGTTACAGTTGCATAACCCCAGGATATCGTGGACAGAGAGGAGGTTGTTGGGTTGGTCGCATGAGTGTTTGGGGAGGTGTTTGTGTCTATCTCTGCCACTTCCGTGGAAAGTCCGGACCAGGCCAACCACGTCCCTATCCTGGAGGAATATCGGGACCTACAGGTGGCTTTTTTGAAGACTCATGCCACGTGCCTGCCCCCTTATCACCCATGGGACATCACTATCGACCTACTGCCTGGTTCTACCCTCCCGCGGGGGCACATCTGCCCTCTCTCGCATGCAGAGACCAAAGCCATGGAGGTCTATGTCCAGGAGGCGCTGTGCAAAGGATTCCTCCGTCCACCGACCTCTCTGGCCTCCTCCAGCTTCTTTTTCGTAAAGAAGAAGGACGGAAGTCTCCGCCCTTGTATCGATTACCGGATACTGAATGACGCAACTGTTCATTTTAGTTATCCCCTGCCTCTCATACCCACTGTGATCGAACAGATGCACAGTGCTCAGTACTTTACCAAATTGGATTTACACAGTGCTTACAACCTGGTGCACATCAGAGAGGGGGATGAATGGAAGACCGCCTTCAGCATCAGCACCGGGCACTACGGATACTACGGCCTGAAAAAATGCATCTTCTGTGTTTCAATCCTTCATTAACGAGGTGTTTAGAGAAATGTTGGGTCGCTGTGTAGAGGTATACATAGACAACATCTTGTTGTACTCCACTACACGCGAGAAACATGTCTCTCATGTCAGGTCCGTCTTGGAGAGGCTGATAGAGCATCACCTGTACGCCAAGGCAGAGTAGTGCCTTTTCTTTCAGCAGGCGATCTCCTTCCTGGGCTATCGGATAACCACCGCGGGAGTGGAGATGGAAGAGCACAGGGTCAGTGCAGCACAGTCGTGGCCTGTTCCATTCAACAAAGGCGGTGCAGCGCTTCCTAGGTTTTCCAATAATTTCAGGTGTTTCATTAGGGGTTTCAGCACAGTGGTGGCTCCTCTCCCCTCCCTACTGAAGGGAGGTCCACGACTGCTGCTCTGGAATGAGGAGGCCAACGAAGCCTTCCGTAGGCTCAAGGAACGTTTTAAGAACGCACCTGTTCTGGCTCATTCTGACCCGTCTTTGCCCTTCATCGTGGAGATGGACACCTCCGAGGTTGGAGTAGGGGATGTTCTCTCACAACGCACTGGATCGCCGCTCCTGTCATGTGGAATGTGGACGCGTACATCCGTTGAGCCCTGCCACGGGAACCCTCACTTTCCCACTGTCCCAAGGGGCGTATCTATGTGCCCTCTGATGTGTGGGACTGTCTCCTCGCCTGAGTACACACAGCACCTGTGTCGGGGCACCCAGGTATAGCCCATAATATCGACTGTCTCTCTGCCAAGTACTGGTGGCCCACCTTGACCCAGGACGTCCGGGTTTACGTTTCTTCCTGCTCCACCTGTGCACAGAGCAAGACACCGAGACACCTCTCCTATGGCAAACTCCACCCACTGCCGGTTCCACAACAACCCTGGTCTTTCCGTGGACGTGGTCAAAGACTGTCCCCACTCGGAGGGGCACACCACCATCCTGGTCATTGTGGACCGGTTTTCCAAAGCCTGTCGTTTGATTCCTCTGCCTGGTCTCCCTACGGCCATGCAGACCGCAAAGGCTCTCATCTCTCATGTCTTCCACCACTACGGGATCCTGGAGAGGATCGTGTTCGTCCGTGGTCTGGAAGGCCTTCAAGGAACGACTGGGGGTCACGGTCAGCCTCAACTCCTGGTAGCGTCCCCAATCTAATGGGCAGGTGGAAAAGGTAAATCAGGGACTGGGTAGGTATCTTCATAGTTACTGTCAGGACCAGCCGGGGGAGAGGGCTACGTTTCTGCATTGGGCAGAATACGCACAAAATTCCCTCCGTCAATCCTCCACTAACCTCACACCCTTTCAGTGTGTTCTAGGCTATCTCCCATCCCTGGCACCCTGGCACCGGAGTCAGATTGAGGTGGACCATTGGTTCCGGCGCACCGAGGAGGTATGGAACACAGTATACACCCGTCTCCAGCGCATCATCCTCTGGCAGAAGACACAGGCCGATCGTCACCGCAGTGTGGCCCCGGTCTTTCACCCCGGTGACAGGGTCTGGCTTTCTCCGCCTTCCTTTCCGGAAGCTGAGCCCGCAGTTTGTGGGGCAGTTCAAAGTCCTGAGGAGAGTCAACGTACAGATTACAGATCCCCGTCAATTACCATTTCTCACCCTCATTTAATGCATGTCTCCTCAGGCCGGTGGCAACTGGAACCTTGGCTAGTTCTATACCCCACAACTCACATCCCCCTCCCTTGGACGTTGAGGGGGCCCCGGCGCACTTTGTCCACAGCCTGTTGTACTCACAGCGTTGTGGAGGGTCGCTCCAGTACCTGGTCGACTGGGAGGGGTATGGTCCCGAAGAGGTGCTGGGTTCCTGCGCGGGACGTCCTGGCCGTTCTCTCACTGTATATATACTCCCTCTGTCATTTGTCTTTGTCGGTCATTGTAAATGTTGCTTCCTGAGAGGAATCTCTCCTAATATTTCCTTAGTACTTTATTATTTTGCACTTTGGGTTTCGTCCCACTTTTATCTGTGGTGCTTCAATAAACTCAATAGTTCTAAACCTGCGATTGCCTCCTGCCTACTCCTCTCTACACTTGTGACCAAAATGGTAAGCTTCACTGTCCAAACACATACAGTGTGGACTATGTGTGCCTGGTAAACACATATGGATCTGGTGAACGGTTATCACTTGTTGTCCAACTACAGGAACACTGACCTCAGAGTCTCCAGTTTACAGTGGGGATTCCCCAGTCCAGCAGAGAGCAGCTTCACTCCTGATTCATTCAGGTGGTTGTTACTCAGATCCAGCTCTCTCAGGTGTGAGGGATTTGACTTCAGAGCTGAGATCAGAAAAGCACAGCCTTCCTCTGTGACTCCACAGCCTGACAGCCTGACAAAGAGTAAAATCACACTGATATTCTTTGGTGGTTTAAATAGTGGCAGTATATTTTTCAACATTTTCAGATTGATCACTGTCCTGAAACGTGCCATATCTATTCATAAATTAATGTATCATCATTATGAATGATCATGTTGCTTGTAGAGAGAGAAATGTATAGAACAAATATTTGAGTAGACTGACCAGACCAGTTTAAAAAGCAGTATCAGACAAAAGACAGACAGTGAGGTATCAGATTTAGATTGTATTGAGTATGCAGTCCACACCATATCTATTTTGACAGTGAAGCTAACATTTTAAATGTGTCTATAATCTAACACTATAAATGTGTCTATACTCTAACATTATAAATGTGTCTATCATCTAACACTATAAATGTGTCTATACTCTAACATTATAAATGTGTCTAAACTCTAACATTATAAATGTGTCTAAACTCTAACATTATAAATGTGTCTAAACTCTAACATTATAAATGTGTCTCTATTCTCTAACATTATAAATGTGTCTCTATTCTCGAACATTATAAATGTGTTTATACTCTAACATTATAAATGTGTCTCTACTCTAACATTATAAATGTGTCTATACTCTAACATTATAAATGTGTCTCTACTCTAACACTATAAATGTGTTTATACTTTAACATTATAAATGTGTCTCTATACTCTAACATTATACATGTGTCTCTATACTCTAACATTATAAATGTGTCTCTATTCTCCAACATTTTGGATTTCAGATCAAATGTTTCATATGAGGTGACAGTATATAATGTCACCTTGTATTTGAGGGTATTTTCATACATACAGTGCCTTGCAAAGTATTCATCCCCCTTGGCGTTTTTCCAATTTTGTTGCGTTACAACCTGCAATTTAAATTCATTTAAATTTGTATTTGTATTTACTGTAATGGACATACACAAAATAGTCCAAATTGGTGAAGTGAAATAATAAAAAAATTACGGAAATGTGATGCTTCTGTGGTATGACTCACCCCCTTTGCTATGAAGCCCCTAAATAAGATCTGGTGCAACCAATTACCTTCAGAAGTCAAATAATTAGTTAACGTTCATCTGTGTGCAATCTAAGTGTCACTTGATCTGTCACATGATCTGAGTATATATACACACACCTGTTCTGAAAGACCCCAGAGTCCACAACACCACTAAGCAAGGGGCACTACCAAATAAGCGGCACCATGAACACCAAGGAGCTCTCCATACAGGTCAGGGACAATGTTCAGGGTTGGGTTATAAAAAAATATCTGAAACTTTGAACATTCCACGGAGCACCATTAAATCCATGATTAAAAAATGGAAGACTATGGCACCACAACAAACCTGCCAAGAGAAGGTCGCCCACCAAAATTCGCGGACCAGTCAAGGAGGGCATTAATCAGAGAGGCAACAAAGAGACCAAAGATAACCCTGAAGGAGCGGCAAAGCTCCACATTGGAGTAACTGTCCATAGACCACTTTAAGCCGTACACTCCACAGAGCTGGGCTTTATGGAAGAGCGGCCAAAAAAAGGCCATTGCTTAAAGAAAAAAATAAGCAAGCACATTTGGTGTTCGCCAAAAGGCGTGGGAGTTTCCCCAAACACATGGAAGAAAATACTCTGGTACTTTGTTCATTAAGGAAAACGCTATCACCCCGAGAACACCATCCCCATGTTTTTCATCGGCAGGGACTGGGAAACTGGTCAGAATTGAAGGAATGATGGATGTGCTAAATACCAGAAGAATTCTTGAGGGAAACCTGTTTCAGTCTTCCAGAGATTTGAGACTCGGAGGAAAGTTTACCTTCCAGCTGGACAATGCGTAAAACTGACCATCCTACCGATCCTCGACTTCGGCGATGTCATTTACAAAATAGCCTCCAATACCCTACTCAACAAATTGGATGCAGTCTATCACAGTGCCATCCGTTTTGTCACCAAAGCCCCATATACTACCCACCACTGCGACCTGTACGCTCTCGTTGGCCGGCCCTCGCTTCATAATCGTCGCCAATCCCACTGGCTCCAGGTAATCTACAAGACCCTGCTAGGTAAAGTCCCCCCTCATCTCAGCTCGTTGGTCACCATAGCAGCACCCACCTGTAGCACATGCTCCAGCAGGTATATCTCTCTGGTCACCCCCAAAGCCAATTCCTCGATCGGCCACCTCTCCTTCCAGTTCTCTGCTGCCAATGACTGGAACGAACTACAAAAATCTCTAAAACTGGAAACACTTATCTCCCTCACTAGCTTTAAGCACCAGCTGTCAGAGCAGCTCACAGATTACTGCACCTGTACATAGCCCATCTATAATTTAGCCCAAACAACTCCCTCTTCCCCTACTGTATTTATTTATTTATTTATTTTGCTCCTTTGCACCCCATTATTTCTATTTCTACTTTGCACTTTCTTACACTGCAAATCTACCATTCCAGTGTTTTACTTGCTATATTGTATTTACTTCGCCACCATGGCCTTTTTTGCCTTTACCTCCCTTATCTCACCTCATTTGCTAACTTTGTATATAGACTTATTTTTCTACTATATTATTGACTGTATGTTTGTTTTACTCCATGTGTAACTCTGTGTTGTTCGGGGTGGTGTTTTATTTAGTAGGGTGTTTGTTTAGTCAGTTCCGGGTTTATGTTCTTGTTTTGTATTTCTATGTTCTTTTTGGTTCTTTGTACTTCTATGTTTAGGTTAATGGCGGGTGGACTCTCAATTGGAGGCAGGTGCTTTCTCGTTGCCTCTGAGAGTCCTACATATGGGTAATTGTTTGGTTTAGTGTTGTGGGAGATTGTTTCTTGTTTTGTCTGTGTGAGCCTGACAAGACTGTTTTGTTGTTCGTGCGTTCTTCGTTTTTGTTGTTTTGGTGTTCACTTTATTTAAAATATATATAAAGATGAGCACCCACATTCCTGCTGCGTTTTGGTCCTCCATTCCCGATGACAACCGTGACAGAATCTCCCACCGAATAAGGACCAAGCAGCAGAGGAAGGAGCAACGGAGGGATGATTGTGAGAAGTGGACGTGGGAGGAGATTATGGCCGGAGAACGTCCATGGAGGAAGTGGAGCGAAAACCGGGAACGCTACAGGGGAACACGACTGGCGTTTAAACCCAAGAGGCAGCCCCAATATATTTTTTTGGGGGGGGCACACGGGTTGTTTGGCTGGGCGAGGATTGAGCCCCAAGCCAAATCCCCGTACCTTTGTTGGGCAACCAGTGACTGGACAGGTCCCGTGCTTCGGGGTAATGGGTACTGTGGCGAGGCCAAGTATTTTTAGGCCAGTACGCGCAGTGCCAGCGCCCCGCATTTGCAAGGGGGAAGTGGGCATCCAGCCAGTAAGGGCGATGCCAGTTCTGCGCTCGAGACCGCCAGTACGCCTCTACGGTCCAGTGTTTCCCGCTCCACGCACAAGCCCTGAGGTGTGTGTCTCCAATCTGGCACATCCTAAGCCAGCACCACGCAGCAGGCTTCCAGTGCGTAATTCCAGTCCAACCCGTCCTATTCCTGCTCCCCGCACTAGCCCTGAGATGCGTGCACCTAGACTGGCACATCCAGTACCACGCATCAGGCTTCCAGTGCGTCAGCCCAGTCCGACTCGTCCTGTTCCCGCTCCCCACACTAGCCCTGAGGTGCGTGTTCCCAGGCTGATACCTCCAGTACCAGCACCACGCATCAGGCTTCCAGTGCGTCAGCCCAGTCCGACTCGGCCTGTTCCCGCTCCCCGGAAATAGCCCTGAGGTGCGTGTCCCCAGACTGGCACATCCAGTACCAGTTCCACGCATCAGGCTTCCAGTGCGTCAGCCCAGTCCGACTCGGCCTGTTCCCGCTCCCCGCACTAGCCCTGAGGTGCGTGTTCCCAGGCTGATACCTCCAGTACCAGTTCCACGCATCAGGCTTCCAGTGCGTCAGCCCAGTCCGACTCGGCCTGTTCCCGCTCCCCGCACTAGCCCTGAGGTGCGTGTCCCCAGACTGGCACATCCAGTACCAGTACCACACATCAGGCTTCCAGTGCGTCAGCCCAGCCTCGAGAGTTCGGCAACAGTGTGCAGTCCAGAGTATCCGGCAACAGTGTGCAGTCCAGAGTATCCGGCAACAGTGTGCAGTCCAGAGTATCCGGCAACAGTGTGCAGTCCAGAGTATCCGGCAACAGTGTCCAGTCCGGAACCGAGGGAGTCTGCCTGCGACCCGGAACCGAGGGAGTCTGCCTGCGACCCGGAACCGAGGGAGTCTGCCTGCGAACCAGAACCGAGGGACTCTGAGGCCAGGAGGCCAGAACCGGAGCCTCCTCCAGTAGAGGTGGGTTGGGGAGGGGGGGTGTAGCACAAGTGCCGTCGTTGACGGCAGCCACCCTCCCTTCCCTCCCTTTAGTTTAGGGGGATTTTTGTTTGTTGTTGGGGATTATGTTGTTTTGGTTAAGGTGCATCCGGGGTTTGCACCTTTGGGGGGGGGGGGGTACTGTCACTTCCTGACCAGTATAGGGGTTATTTGTTATGGTAGTTTGGTCAGGACGTGGCAGAGGGTATTTTGTTTATGTTGTTCGGGGTGGTGTTTTATTTAGTAGGGTGTTTGTTTAGTCAGTTCCGGGTTTATGTTCTTGTTTTGTATTTCTACGTTCTTTCTGGTTCTTTGTACTTCTATGTTTAGGTTAATGGGGGGTGGACTCTCAATTGGAGGCAGGTGCTTTCTCGTTGCCTCTGAGAGTCCTATATATGGGTAATTGTTTGGTTTAGTGTTGTGGGAGATTGTTTCTTGTTTTGTCTGTGTGAGCCTGACAAGACTGTTTTGTTGTTCGTGCGTTCTTCGTTTTTGTTGTTTTGGTGTTCACTTTATTTAAAATAAATATAAAGATGAGCACCCACATTCCTGCTGCGTTTTGGTCCTCCATTCCCGACGACAACAGTGACAGGGGGTGACACTCAAGTTTTCAGTTTTTTTTGTCTTAATTCTTGTTTGTTTCACAATAAAACATATTTTGCATCTTCAAAGTGCTAAGCATGTTGTGTAAATCAAATGATACAAACACCCCAAAAATCTATTTTAATTCCAGGTTGTAAGGCAACAAAATAGGAAAAATGCCAAGGGGGTGGATACTTTCGCAAGCCACTGTATCTGTTTCACCATTTAGAAAAATGGAAGCACTTTAAGTATCAAGTCCCCTTATTTGAAGAAGTCATAAATATTCTAAATAGAGGTCGACGATTAATCGGCATGGTCGATTAAGTAGGGCCGATTTCAAGTTTTCATAACAATCGGTAATCCGCATTTTTGGACCCCGATTATGGCCGATTAAATTGCAATCCAGAAGGAAACTGCGTGGCAGGCTGACCACCTGTTACGCGAGTGCAGCAAGGAGCCAAAGTAAGTTGCTAGCTAGCATTAAACTTATCTTATAAAAAACAAATCACTCTTCACATAATCACTAGTTAACTACACATGGTTGATGATATGACTAGGTTAACTAGCTTGTCCTGCGTTGCATATAATCAATGCGGTGGCTGTTAATTTATCATCGAATCACAGCCTGCTTCAAGTTCGCCAAACAGGTTATGATTTAACAAAAGCGCATTGCCGAAAAAAGCACAATCTTTGCACAAATGTACCTAACCATAAACATTAATGACTTTCTTAAAATCAATACACAGAAGTATATATTTTAAAACCTGCATATTTAGTTAAAAGAAATTCATGTTAGAAGGCAATATTAACTAGGGAAATTGTGTCACTTCTCTTGCGCTGTGCAAGCAGAGTCAGGGTATATGCAACAGTTTGGGCAGCCTGGCTCGTTGCGAACTAATTTGCCAGAATTTTACATAATTATAACATAACATTGAAGGTTGTGCAATGTAACAGCAATATTTAAACTTAGGGTTGCCACCCGTTCGATAAAATATGGAACGGTTCCTTATTTCACTGAAAGAATAAACGTTTTGTTTTCGAAATTATAGTTTCCGGATTTGACCATATTAATGACCAAAGGCTCTTATTGATGTTTTTATTATATTATAATTAAGTCTATGATTTGATATTTGATAGAGCAGTCTGACTGAGCGGTGGTAGGCAGCAGCAGGTTCGTAATCATTCATTCCAACTTTACTGCGTTTGCCAACAGCTCTTAGCAATGTTTGATGCACAGCACTGTTTATGACTTCATGTCACGTCCTGACCAGTATTTGGGATTATTTGTAATTGTAGTTTGGTCAGGACGTGGCAGAGGGTATTTGTGTATGTGGTGGTTGTTCGTGTTTAGGGTGTGTGATTTGTTAGTTCTGGGTGTTGGGTTGTTCTAGGTTTCATTTTCTACGTTCTGTCTAGTTTAGTTTTTCTATGTGTAGGTTTGTGTGTGGACTCTCAATTGGAGGCGGGTGTTTCTATTTTCCTCTGATTGAGAGTCCTATATATTGGTATGTGTTTGGGTTGGTTACATTTTACATTTTTACATTTTAGTCATTTAGCAGACGCTCTTATCCAGAGCAACTTACAGTAGTGAATGCATACATTTCATACTTTTTTTTTCTTCTCCATACTGGTCCCCCGTGGGAATCGAACCCACAACCCTGGTGTTGCAAACACCATGCTCTACCAACTGAGCCACACAGGACCATAGTTAGTTGTGGGGGATTGTTGCTATGTATAGCTCTAAGCCTTACAAGCCTGTTAGTCGTCATCGTCGTTGTGTTTTTCTTGTGTATGTGTTTTCGGTTTTCCTTCTTATCCTCAATAAAAATAAGATGAGTGCACATGACTCCGCTGCATATTGGTCCACTTTTTCCGACGATGATTTCTCTCTATCGTCAGAAGACGAGGAAGAGTGTTACACTTCAAGCCTATCAACTCCTGAGATTAGGCTGGCAATACTAAAGTACCTATTAAAGCATCCAATTGTCAAAAGTACACTGCTCAAAAAAATAAAGGGAACACTAAAATAACACATCCTAGATCTGAATGAATGAAATAATCTTATTAAATACTTTTTTCTGTACATAGTTGAATGTGCTGACAACAAAATCACACAAAAATAATCAATGGAAATCCAATTTATCAACCCATGGAGGTCTGGATTTGGAGTCACACTCAAAATTTAAGTGGAAAACCACACTACAGGCTGATCCAACTTTGATGTAATGTCCTTAAAACAAGTCAAAATGAGGCTCAGTAGTGTGTGTGTGGCCTCCATGTGCCTGTATGACCTCCCTACAACGCCTGGGCATGCTCCTGATGAGGTGGCAGATGGTCTCCTGAGGGATCTCCTCCCAGACCTGGACTAAAGCATCCGCCAACTCCTGGACAGTCTGTGGTGCAACGTGGCGTTGGTGGATGGAGCGAGACATGATGTCCCAGATGTGCTCAATTGGATTCAGGTCTGGGGAACGGGCGGGCCAGTCCATAGCATCAATGCCTTCCTCTTGCAGGAACTGCTGACACACTCCAGCCACATGAGGTCTAGCATTGTCTTGCATTAGGAGGAACCCAGGGCCAACCGCACCAGCATATGGTCTCACAAGGGGTCTGAGGGTCTCATCTCGGTACCTAATGGCAGTCAGGCTACCTCTGGCGAGCACATGGAGGGCTGTGCGGCCCCCCCAAAAAATGCCACCCCACACCATGACTGACCCACCGCCAAACCGGCCATGCTGGAGGATGTTGCAGGCAGCAGAACGTTCTCCACGGCATCTCCAGACTCTGTCACGTCTGTCACATGTGCTCAGTGTGAACCTGCTTTCATCTGTGAAGAGCACAGGGCGCCAGTGGCGAATTTGCCAATCTTGGTGTTCTCTGGCAAATGCCAAACGTCCTGCACGGTGTTGGGCTGTAAGCACAACCCCCACCTGTGGACGTCGGGCCCTCATACCACCCTCATGGAGTCTGTTCCTGACCGTTTGATCAGACACATGTACATTTGTGGCCTGCTGGAGGTCATTTTGCAGGGCTCTGGCAGTGCTCCTCCTTGCACAAAGGCGGAGGTAGCGGTTCTGCTGCTGGGTTGTTGCCCTCCTACGGCCTCCTCCACGTCTCCTGATGTACAGGCCTGTCAGTATATCAGGACACTACGCTGACAGACACAGCAAACCTTCTTGCCACAGCTCGCATTGATGTGCCATCCTGGATGAGCTGCACTACCTGAGCCACTTGTGTGGGTTGTAGACTCCATCTCATGCTACCACTAGAGTGAAAGCACCGCCAGCATTCAAAAGTGACCAAAACATCAGCCAGGAAGCATAGGAACTGAGAAGTGGTCTGTGGTCACCACCTGCAGAACCACTCCTTTATTGGGGGTGTCTTGCTAATTGCCTATAATTTCCACCTGTTGTCTATTCCATTTGCACAACAGCATGTGAAATTTATTGTCAATCAGTGTTGCTTCCTAAGTGGACAGTTTGATTTCACAGAAGTGTGACTGACTTGGAGTTACATTGTGTTGTTTAAGTGTTCCCTTAATTTTTTTGAGCAGTGTATATGAAATAAAAATGGTATAGAGAGAAATAGTCAATGTGTCATTATTCCTACAATAACTACAACCTAAAACTTCTTAACTGGGAATATTGAAGAACTGGGAATATTGAACCACCAGCATTCATATGTTCTGAGCAAAGAACTTACATGCTTTTTTACATGGCACATGTTGCACTTTTAGTTTATTCTCCAACACTGTGTTTTTGCGTTAATTAAACCAAATTGAGCATGTTCCATTATTTATTTGAGACTAAATATATTTTATTTATGTATTATATTAAGTTAAAATAAGTGTTCATTCAGTATTGTTGTAATTGTCATTATTACAAATATATATATAAAAATCGGCCGATTAATCGGAATCTGATTTTTTTGGCCCTCCAATATTCGGTATCGGAATTGAAAAATCATAATTGGTCGACCTCTAATTCTGACCAATTCACTTAAAGTGTATTAAAGTAGTCAAAAGTTTAGTATTTGGTCCCATATTCTTTGAACGTAATGACTACATAAAGACTGTGACTGCCATGATTGAGAAAAATCATGAATGAATCATGAATAATAATGGCTAAAACAAATAACGGCTACAACAAAACATACTAACCTCTCACCATTAACCTCAAATAAAATGTGAGAATATGAAAAATTATATCTCAAATCCAAAATTCTGGAGCATAGCACCAAATTTAAAACTGTAAGCTTCACTGTCCAAACACATATGATGTGGACTATGTGTGCCTGGTATACACACGTGGATCTGGTGAACAGTTATCACTTATTGACCAACTACAGGAATACTGACCTCAGAGTCTCCAGTTTACAGTGGGGATTCCCCAGTCCAGCAGAGAGCAGCATCACTCCTGAATCCTTCAGGTCATTGTTACTCAGATCCAGTTCTCTCAGGTGTGAGGGGTTTGACTCCAGAGCTGAGACCAGAGAAGCACAGCCTTCCTCTGTGACTCCACAGCCTGACAGCCTGACAAAGAGATCATCATGACTTCACAAACACACTGTTAATTTAACGAGTAGTTTAGAAGGAAAATGGCAGATGCATTTGGTTTATTCTCTCAAACAACATATAGATTTGTCTTTCTTCTCCTAGAATTATATGGTCACATTGTTCAACTAATGTGAAAATCAATGCATTTATTCAATATATTTTTCAACATAATAATATAAACATATTACAATACATATTTTTCCCTAAACTGAATATTGCTTCCTGATGTTTTGTTCTTATATGTCATTTTATGTACTCACAGAACAGCTCTGGAGGCTTTGACCACTGGCAGCAGCCTCAGAAGACCTTCCTCTGATCTGGAGTATTTCTTCAGGTCAAACACATCCAGCTCCTTTTCTGAAGTCAGCAACACAAAGACCAGAGCTGACCACTGTGCAGGTGACAGGTTGTCTCCAGAGAGACTTCCTGATCTCAGGTAGCTTTGGATCTCCTCCACTAGAGAATGGTCATTCAGTTCATTCAGACAGTGGAACAGATTGATGCACCTCTCTGGAGAGGGATTCTCCCTGATCTTCTCCTTGATGTACTTGACTGTTTTTTTATGGCTCTGTGAGCTGCTTCTTGTCTTTGTCAGTAGACCTCGAAAGTGCTTCTGATTGGACTCCAGTGAGAGGCCCAGAAGGAAGCGGAGGAAAAGATCCAGGTTTCCTGTCTCACTTTGTAAGGCTTTATCCACAGCACTCTTGTAGAAAGTAACTTTATGCTTGTCTCTGAACAACGCAGAAAGGTTCCTGGATGTTGACTGAGGTTTGGCCATTAGATTCTCATTGTTGTTGATGAATGAGTGGAACACATATACAGCAGCCAGAAACTCCTGAATGCTCAGGTGCACGAAGCAGTACACCTTGTCCTGGTACAGCCCACATTCCTCTTCAAAGAGCTGTGTGCACAATCCTGAGTACACTGAGGCTTCATTGACATCAATTCCAGCCTCTTTCAGGTCTTCTTCATAGAAAATCAGATTGCCATTCACAAGCTGTTGAAAAGCCAGTTTTCCCAGTGACAGAATGCTCTCTTTATTCCAGTGTGGACCTGTCTCTTCTTTCCCAAGATACTTTTCATTCTTCTGTTTGGTATGAAACACCACAAGGTGTGTGTACATCTCAGTCAGAGTCTTGGGCATTTCTTCTCTCTTATGTTTCAGCATGTGTTCAAGGACTATTGCAGAAATCCAACAGAAGACTGGAATGTGGCACATGATGTGGAGGCTCCTTGACGTCTTTATGTGTAAGATGATTCTGCTGGCCAGGTCGTCATCACTGAATCTCTTCCTGAAGTACTCCTCCTTCTGTGGGTCATTGAACCCTCGTACCTCTGTCACCTGGTCAACACACCCTGAAGGGATCTTACTGGCTGCTGCTGGTCGGGTAGTTATCCAGAGGAGAGCAGAGGGAAGCAGATTTCCCTTGATGAGATTTGTCAGCAGAACATCTACTGAGGTTGAATTTGTGACGTCACAACAGATCTTGTTTTTCTGGAAGTCTAGGGGCAGTCGGCACTCATCCAGACCATCAAAGATGAACAGAACTTTGTACTTGTCGAGGTTGGAGATTCTTGATTGTTTGGTTTCCATTGAGAAGTAATTAAGAAGTTCAATAAAAGTGTGTTTTTCACCTTTCATCAAATTCAGCTCCCGGAAAGGGAATGAAAATACAAATTGGACATCCTGATTTGCTTTTCCTTCAGCCCAGTCCAGAATGAACTTCTGCACAGAGACTGTTTTTCCAATGCCAGCGACTCCCTTTGTCAGCACAGTTCTGATACGTTTGACTTGTCCAGTTAAGGGTTTGAAGATGTCGTTACATTTGATTGCAGTCTCTGGTCTTGCTTGTTTCCTGGTTGTTGTCTCAATCTGTCTCAGCTCATGTTCATTATTGACATCTCCTGTTCCACCCTCTGTCATGTAGAGCTCTGTGTATATCTTACTGAGAAGTGTTGGGTTTCCTTGTTTAGCGATCCCCTCAAATACACATTGAAACTTCTTCTTTAGATTTGATTTGAGTTCATGTTGGCAAATCACAGCAAGCTCATCTGAATCTAGAAATAACACAGAGGATATTAATATTACTAGTCTTTTTTATTGCCTACAGTATTGTTGGACTGTTTTAAAGTTTAAATTATAATCATTTATTATTTTGATTATATTATTATTGGTATTATTGATGGTATTATTTATGTTGTCTCTCTCTCTCTCTAAATTAATCAACACAACACATCCCTGCTGCTACTTGATGAGGTCACTAGGTGTTGTGTTAAGGCTGCTACAATATCATTGAGTTACACAGCTACTTTAGCTGTACTTTAGCTACAGTTTTTAAATGTTATAAAACAGCATTCAACATGAGGCAGACAGATCTTACATTTCTCCAGTGTGTCAGCAAGCTCCTTCTGGTTCATTTTCCTCAGGACGTGCAGTGTGATCTTCAGAGCCCCCTCTCTGGCACTGCTCTCCTGCTTCTCATCTTCAGTGTCCACCACTTCCTTATCCTGCTTCTGACTCTCAAAGCCTTTTGGGAGTTCTGGACTAAGAATCCTCCTGAACATCTTCAGCTCGTTCTTCACAAATGTAATAATATTCTCTTCAAGCATCTGAAATAATTAAGTAAATAAGTTAAGCAAGAGAAGAAATGCTTTCTCATTAACGAATGATTGACAGATCAACTTTACTTGAGGTCAACAAAAACAAATGTACATAACAGGACCACATACACTGAATATGGAGTCCAGTTCTGTTTGATGACTCTGGGAAGACTGACCACTGAGAATCTCTGATCTCTCTTGTTGGTTTCTGTGGACAAAACACACACACACACACACACACACACACACACACACACACACACACACACACACACACACACACACACACACACACACACACACACACACACACACACACACACTGTTTTAGAACAATAAAAATGTAAAAAAAGATTAGCCTATGGATTATGAAAACAACAAAAATAAATGGGAAAATGGGAGAGGAGAAATGACTAGAGACAGTGTTGTTTAACTCACTGACCATGACCCATGAGTTCTTCTTACCTTTGTTCAGTAGAAAAGTCTCCCTCTCTAAACTCTATAGGTAGATACATAGACCGGTCACTCTTCATGGACACACAGATGGGTACAGGGGAGGCTGGTCTCTCCTGCTTGATTGGGCTTCAACACAACAGAGACAAACATTACATCTCTCATCTCATCTCTCATATTCTTATGTTTCCCCATCTGAGCTCAGATGGGGAAACATAAGAAGAGTTTCATTCCAAAACTCTACATATCCATTTTTCAGAAACGTTCAGAAAATAGCTTTTTTATCTAAAATAAATTATGAAAGAGATTGGTGTGTTTTTTCACTATGTAATCATTGGGGTTGTTCAATGACAGACATGTATTTGTTTATAATCTATCACTTGATGGTTTCATTTCAGAGACAAATAATCTCGTTTTTTTCCTAAATGCCATATATCTGCCTCACTCTCAGAGAAATCAGTAGTACTGCTAGGTTTTAAACAGTAATAATATATATCTGCCTCACTCTCAGAGAAATCAGTAGTACTGCTAGGTTTTACACAGTATTAATATATATCTGCCTCACTCTCAGAGAAATCAGTAGTACTGCTAGGTATTATACAGTAATAATATATATCTGCCTCACTCTCAGAGAAATCAGTAGTACTGCTAGGTTTTATACAGTAATAATATATATCTGCCTCACTCTCAGAGAAATCAGTAGTACTGCTAGGTTATACACAGTAATAATATATATCTGCCTCACTCTCAGAGAAATCAGTAGTACTGCTAGGTTTTATACAGTAATAATATCTGCCTCACTCTCAGAGAAATCAGTAGTACTGCTAGGTTATACACAGTAATAATATATATCTGCCTCACTCTCAGAGAAATCAGTAGTACTGCTAGGTTTTACACAGTAATAATATATATCTGCCTCACTCTCAGAGAAATCAGTAGTACTGCTAGGTTTTATACAGTCAAATGTGACCGAGCGGCTCGATTCGATATGATGTAGTAAAATTTGAAGAAGAAAAAAATGATATTGGTAAAAGTAGAGACTCAGGGCTAGAAAATGGTATATCATACACTACAGTTGAGGAACAATGGGAAAGTTATTCTGCTTTGAACTTTGATAAACTTGTAACCTCACTTTTGAGAAAATGTCCTTTGAATGTTTTGGTACCTACTGTAGAGCTCTTCTTTATCTACAGGGCTGTTACTTTGGCAGATAATGTCACCCATCTAAATAAATAATTGTATATATCTATATATATAATTAACTAAATGTATGGTGTTGTTGGTTTCTGTCAGTTTCATTGTTTGCTATGCAAGAAATTGTTATTTTATGGTTGTAAGTGGTAAAATAAACTAGAAAATGTTATATAATTAATACTTTAGTAAGGAATTACACATTATTCAGTACTACTGCAGTTACTGCATAATTCCAATAGATGGCAGCATAAGACCACAAATGACATTTCAGAAGATCAGTTTAGTTTTCTCCCTGGATACACCACCACTCCCTGTCCTTCTTTCTGTCCCTTTCCACACTGCTAACGCAAGAGGAAGGACTGAAAAAGCATTTAACAGATTACTGTGGAGTAATATAATGATGATTCATGTTTATTATTACCTGTTTTTATGCTCATGTTTTGAAATTATACTTCAATACTACAACGATTATCAATAAGACAGAACATTAATTCATTTGACATTTTAGTCATTTAGCAGACGCTCTTATCCAGAGTGACTTACAGTAGTGAATGCATACATTTCATAAATTTTTTCTTTCAGTCACATCTGGTCGAGAAAAACATATTAATTAATCGACCCGCTATTTACTAACATAATATTATTACTAAAATAGGTTCTAAAAGTGTTCTAGGCTACCCTACCCTAGAATTAGGGTTAGGGGTTAGGGCTAAAATAGGTAAAAGGTAGGGTTAGAGTTTCTGTATAGCACTTTGTGACATCTGCTGATGTAAAAAGGGCTTTATAAATACATTTGATTGATTGTTAGGTTTAGGGTTTTTAAGGTAAAAAACAGTATGGGTTTATAGCTCTCTTGCTCCTCCCTGTGGCCTTCTGTGGGTACTACATAACTCATTCACAACACCTGCTGGGCTCATAATCTGAGTTAGCAACTGCGTCAGATCTACAAATCAATGAACTAGACCTGTCCATTTGGTTTGTAACTCAGTGAACCTGAGCAGCATTCGCTCAATTTGATGCCTACGAACGAAGATTTCGATGCATATAAAATTACCCAGCAGCCATTTAGAAACAACAAGTCATCAAAAAAGTAGTACAATTTGATTTATATCTGGGACTAAGTTTGTTTATGTGTTGGTCTTATGTTCTGTGTTTGTAAACTCTAGCTCAGATGATCGAGCTAAAAACCTTTAAAGTGGCCACAAATATGAGTAAAGGACGTGTCACCAACATTATTTGGGTATGAGTTAACCTCTATGTGACCGGCGGGACGAATTCGTCCCACCTACGTAACATCCACTGCCAGCCTGTGGCGCGATTTTCAAAATCTTCAAAATCCTATTACTTCAATTTCTCAAACATATGACTATTTTACAGCCATTTAAAGATAAGAATCTCGTTAATCTAACCACACTGTCCGATTTCAAAAAGGCTTTACAACGAAAGCAAAACATTAGATTATGTCAGCAGAGTACCAAGCCAGAAATAATCAGACACCCATTTTTCAAGCCAGCATATAATGTCACCAAAACCCAGAAGACAGCTAAATGCAGCACTCACCTTTGATGATCTTCATCAGATGACAACCCTAGGACATTATGTTATACAATACATGCATGTTTTGTTCAATCAAGTTCATATTTATATCAAAAACCAGCTTTTTACATTAGCATGTGACGTTCAGAACTAGCATACCCCCGCAAACTTACGGGGAATTCGCTAACATTTTACTAAATTACTCACGATAAACGTTCACAAAAAGCATAACAATTATTTTAAGAATTATAGATACAGACCTCCTCTATGCACTCGATATGTCCGATTTTAAAATAGCTTTTGGTGAAAGCACATTTTGCAATATTCTAAGTATATAGCCCAGGCATCACGGGCTCGCTATTTAGACACCCGGCAAGTTTAGCACTCACCATAATCATATTTACTATTATAAAAATGTCATTACCTTTTGTTGTCTTCGTCAGAATGCACACCCAGGACGTCTACTTCAATAACAAATGTTGGTTTGGTCCAAAATAATCCATCGTTATATCCGAATAGCGGCGTTTTGTTCGTATGCGTTCCAGACACTATCCGAAATAGTAAAGAAGTGTCGCGCTTGGCGCAATTCCTGACAATAAAATTCAAAGTATTCAATTGCCGTACGTCGAAGCATGTCAACCGCTGTTTAAAATCAATTTTTACGTCATTTTTCTCGTAGAAAAGCGGTAAAATTCCGACAGGGAATCTCCTTTTCGGCAAACAGAGGAAAAATCCCAAAGGCGGGGGCGGTCGGGGTCACGCGCATAAGCTAGTGTCTCTTGATGGGCCACTTGAGAAAGGCGATAATGTGTTTCAGCCTGGGGCTGGAATGACGACATTCTGTTTTTTCCCGGGCTATGAGAGCCTATGGACGACGTGGGAAGTGTCACGTTAGAGCAGAGATCCTTAGTAAATGATAGAGATGGCAAAGAAGTTCCAGAAATGGTCAGACAGGCCACTTCCTGTAAAGGAATCTCTCAGGTTTTGACCTGCCATTTGAGTTCTGTTATACTCACAGACACCATTCAAACAGTTTTAGAAAATTTAGGGTGTTTTCTATCCATATGTAATAAGTATATGCATATTCTAGTTACTGAGTAGGAGTGGTAACCAGATTAAATCGGGTATGTTTTTTATCCAGCCGTGTCAATGCTGCCCCCTAGCCCTAACAGGTTAACAGAATATAAACTTTTAAAGTTAGATTTTTAAAACCTTGTCTGTGTTTACTCTGTGATTGAAGAAATGTCTCCCTTGTTGCATGTAATTGGCAGAGTCATAGAGTGGAGTCTTCATGGACAGACTGCTGTCTCTCTGTGAATACATACCTGGTATGTATCATGAGTACTACTTACCCTGTAAATGCAGAAAAGTCTCCATCTTCGCAATCATAGAAAATGTCCATAGACCCGCCACTCTTCATGGACAGAGAGCTGGGTGAGTCTGGTCTCTCCTGATGGACTGGGCTTCAATACAACAGAAACAGACCTTCAGTATCTAGTCTAATCTAGACTAAAGATGATGATGTCATGTCACTGATACCAGGTCAGAGACAACATATATAGTTAATAAAACATGCCAAGAGATTTATGTTTGTCCCCACAGTGTCCCCACAGTGTCCCCACAGTGCGTTGTTGAAAATCCTAAAGACTTTAAATCAGTGGTTTCCAGCCTGGTGCTCCGCATTTATTTTTTAATTAAAATACAACATTGTAAGTGTTGGGAGTACTTATGGTATTATACGCAATTGAAGGGTTTCATTCCAAAACACTATATATCCATTTTCAGAAAAGTTGGTAAATTAGCTTTTATTGTTTAAAGAAATTATGAAAAAGATTGGTGTTTTTTTACACTATTGTCACGATTCCTACCGACGGTGGCGCCCCCTCCTGCTCGGGTGGCGCTCGGCGGTCGTCGTCACCGGCCTATTAGCTACCACCGATTCCATTTTTGTTTTCCCCTTTTTTTATGTTTTCTCACCTGCCCTGAGTTAGGCAATTAAGAGGGCTATTATGTTCAGCTGGCCCGCACCTTATTGTGCGGGATTGTTTTTCTGTGTGTCGACTGCGTTTGTTCGACTGTGCTTGTCAATTGTATTTTTCCCTGTTGTTGGGAGACCTTTTATTTTGTACAGGTGGTTCCATTAAAATTACCACACAGTGTTCGCTGCTTCCTGCGCTTCTTTCCGCCACACTACAGACAAGACGCTACAGAATCCCGCACCACCAGAAGGAGCATGGAATCAGCGGGAGCAGCGGGCACTCCACTACCCTCAATGGAGGAACGTGTCCAGCACAATACATCGGTCCTGCATCGCATCGGATCCGCCATGGACCAGATGATGGAGAGGATGGACCGATGGGAGAGGAGTGGTATCCTCTCTCCACCTACACCCCCCCCGATACAACCATCTCCTCCTCCTACGACGTCTGGCTCTGGCGCACTTCGCCTGGCACTCCCGAGGGAGTACGATGGGACGGCGGCTGGGTGGAAGGGGTTTCTTCTCCAGTTAGAGTTGTACCTGGCCACCGTCAGACCTGCTCCTACAGGAGAGGAGAGCGTGAGTGCCCTCGTTTCCTGCCTGACGGGCCGAGCTCTGGAGTGGGCTAATGCGGTCTGGAACGCTCCAGACTCGGCGAGGGACCACTACCCAGAGTTCACCCGCCGCTTTCGGGCTGTTTTCGACCACCCCCCTGAAGGTAGAGCGGTGGGTGAACGGCTGTTCCACCTCAGGCAGGAGACGAGGAGCACTCAAGACTTCGCGCTGGAGTTTAGGACCTTGGCTGCTGGAGCGGGGTGGAATGAAAGGGCCCTCATAGACCACTACCGGTGTAGTCTCCGGGCGGACGTCCGCAGGGAGCTGGCCTGTAGGGACACCAATCTATCCCTGGACGAACTCATTGATATGTCCATACGGTTGGACAATTTGCTGGCTGCCCGCGGGCGTTCGGAGAGGGTCCTGCCCATTCCACCCCCATGCACCCCCGGCCCTACCCCTATGGAGGTAGGGGGGGCCGTGCCAAGGGGCACCGGAGGAGGTGGCTCCTCCTGCACCAGCTGTGGTCGGAGAGGACACACGGCCGACCGGTGCTGGAGGAGCCAGTCTGGGAGTCGAGAAGGCAGGCAGAACACTTCTCGGTCACCTCAGGTGAGTCAGCACCAGATTCGCCCCCTGTTGGTCATGTGTTTTTGCCTGTTTCATTTTCTAAATTTTTTCCCTCTTCCCAGCATAGGGCGCTAGTCGATTCAGGCGCAGCTGGGAACTTTATGGACCGTGGACTTGCCATTAAGCTGGGCATTCCACGGGTGCCGATAGATTCCCCCTTCCCCGTGCACTCCTTAGATAGCCGACCATTAGGGTCAGGGCTAGTCAGGGAGTCTACGGTGCCGCTGGACATGGTAACGCTGGGGAATCATAAGGAAAGCATTAACTTTTTTCTTATTGATTCACCTGCGTTTCCAGTGGTGCTGGGGGTCCCCTGGCTGGCTGGTCACAATCCCCTCATTTCATGGAAACAGGGGGTTCTCCAGGGGTGGTCGGAGGAGTGTTCAGGGAGGTGTCTAGGAGTTTCCATAGGTGCCACGTCGGTGGAGAGTCCAGACCAGGTGTCCACCGTGCGCATTCCCCCTGAATACGCCGATTTGGCGATCGCTTTTGTAAAAAGAGAGCGACTAAATTACCACCTCATCGACAGGGGGATTGTGCGATAGATCTCCAGGTTAACGCTGCGCTTCCCAGGAGTCACGTGTACCCCTTGTCACAAGAGGAGACGGCGGCTATGGAGACATACGTCACGGAATCCTTGGGACAGGGGTACATTCGGCCCTCCATCTCACCCGCTTCCTCGAGTTTCTTTTTGTGAAGAAAAAGGAGGGAGGTCTGCGTCCGTGCATTGATTATAGAGGTCTAAACGCGATCACGGTGGGGTTTAGTTACCCACTACCTCTTATCGCTACGGCGGTGGAATCATTTCACGGAGCACAGTTCTTCACAAAATTGGATCTCAGGAGCGCGTATAACCTGGTGCGTATCAAGAAGGGAGATGAGTGGAAAACCGCCTTTAGTACCACATCAGGCCATTATGAGTACCTCGTCATGCCGTATGGGTTGAAAAATGCTCCAGCCGTCTTTCAATCCTTTGTTGACAAGATTCTCAGGGACCTGCACGGGCAGGGCGTGATTGTCTATCAGACAATTTATCAGATCCTCCTCTCCTCCCTCTCCGAGTTGGGCATCTCCGGCGCGGCCCACGCTTGGATTGCGTCCTACCTGACAGGTCGCTCCTACCAGGTGGCGTGGCGAGAATCTGTCTCCGCACCATGCGCTCTCACCACTGGTGTCCCCCAGGGCTCTGTTCTAGGCCCTCTCCTATTCTCGACTATACACCAAGTCACTTGGCTCTGTCATATCCTCACATGGTCTCTCCTATCATTGCTATGTAGACGACACACAATTAATCTTCTCCTTTCCCCATTCTGATAACCAGGCGGCGAATCGCATCTCTGCATGTCTGTCAGACATATCAGTGTGGATGACGGATCACCAGCTCAAGCTGAACCTCGGCAAGACGGAGCTGCTCTTCCTCCCGGGGAAGGACTGCCTGTTCCATGATCTCGCCATCATGGTTGACAACTCCCTTGTGTCCTCCTCCCAGAGTGCTAAGAACCTTGGCGTGATCCTGGACAACACCCTGTCGTTCTCCACTAACATCAAGGCGGTGACCCGATCCTGTAGGTTCATGCTCTACAACATTCGCAGAGTACGACCCTGCCTCACACAGGAAGCGGCGCAGGTCCTAATCCAGGCACTTGTCATCTCCCGTCTGGATTACTGCAACTCGCTGTTGGCTGGGCTCCCCTGCCTGTGCCATTAAACCCCTACAACTCATCCAGAACGCCGCAGCCCGTCTGGTGTTCAACCTTCCCAAGTTCTCTCACGTCACCCCGCTCCTCCGCTCTCTCCACTGGCTTCCAGTTGAAGCTCGCATCCGCTACAAGACCATGGTGATTGCCTACGGAGCTGTGAAGGGAACGGCACCTCCATACCTTCAGGCTCTGATCAGGCCCTACACCCAAACAAGGGCACTGCGTTCATCCACCACTGGCCTGCTGGCCCCCCTACCTCTGAGGAAGCACAGTTCCCGCTCAGCCCAGTCAAAACTGTTCGCTGCTCTGGCACCCCAATGGTGGAACAAGCTCCCTCACGACGCCAGGACAGCGGAGTCAATCACCACCTTCCGGAGACACCTGAAACCCCACCTCTTTAAGGAATACCTAGGATAGGATAAAGTAATCCTTCTAACCCCCCCCTTAAAAGATTTAGATGCTCTATTGTAAAGTGGTTGTTCCACTGGATATCATAAGGTGAATGCACCATTTTGTAAGTCGCTCTGGATAAGAGCGTCTGCTAAATGACTTAAATGTAAATGTAATGTAATGTAATGTCTATATCGATGACATTCTGATATATTCCGCCACCCGCTCCGCGCATGTGTCCCTGGTGCGCAAGGTGCTTGGTAGACTGCTGGAGCATGACCTATACGTTAAGGCTGAGAAGTGTGAGTTTTTCAAACGAGCCGTCTCCTTTCTGGGTTATCGCATTTCCACCACGGGGGTGGTGATGGAGTGTGACCGCGTTGAGGCCGTGCGTAATTGGCCGACTCCAACCACGGTGAAGGAAGTGCAGCGGTTCTTGGGCTTTGCCAACTACTACCGGAGGTTTATCCGGGGGTTTGGCCAGGTAGCGGCTCCCATTACCTCACTGCTGAAAGGGGGGCCGGCGCGTTTGAGATGGTCGACGGAGGTGGACGGAGCCTTCAAGAAGTTGAAGACCCTGTTCACCGACGCGCCCGTGTTGGCGCACCCGGACCCGTCTTTAGCGTTCGTAGTAGAGGTGGACGCATCCGAGGCTGGGGTGGGTGCCGTGCTATCACAGCGCTCGGGTGCGCCACCGAAACTCCGCCCCTGCGCTTTCTTCTCAGGGAAGCTCAGTTCGGCGGAGCGTAACTACGATGTGGGGGACAGGGAGTTGCTAGCGGTAGTCAAAGCCTTGAGGGTGTGGCGACACTGGCTTGAGGGGGCTAAGCACCCCTTTCTCATCTGGACCGACCACCGAAACCTGGAGTACATCCGGGCAGCGAGGAGACTGAATCCACGTCAGGCAAGGTGGGCCATGTTCTTCGTTTAGGTTTACCATCTCATATAGACCGGGTTCCCTTAATACTAAAGCCGACGCGCTGTCCCGTCTGTATGACACGGATGACCGCCCCATCGATCCAACTCCCATCATTCCAGCGTCTAGGCTGGTGGCACCAGTGGTGTGGGAGGTGGACGCGGACATCGAGTGGGCACTGGTGTTGGATCCTGCGCCTGCGCAGGTGCCCGTGGGGCGCATGTATGTGCCGCTCGATGTTCGCGATCGGTTGATTCGGTGGGCGCACACGCTACCTGCGGCGGGTCATCCTGGTGTAGAGAGGACAGTGCGGAGTCTAAGGGGGAAGTATTGGTGGCCCACCTTGGCTAAGGACGTGAGGTCATATGTCTCTTCCTGTTCGGTGTGTGCCCAGAGTAAGGCTCCTAGGCATTTACCGAGAGGGAAGTTACAGCCCCTCCCCGTTCCGCAACGGCCATGGTCGCACCTGTCTATCGACTTCCTGACAGATCTTCCCTCCTCTCAGGGGAACACTGCGATTCTGGTGGTTGTGGATCGGTTTTCTAAGTCCTGCCGTCTCCTCCCCTTGCCCGGTCTCCCTACGGCCCTGCAGACTGCGGAGGCCCTATTTACCCACGTCTTCCGGCACTACGGGGTGCCGGAGGATATTGTCTCTGATCGGGGTTCCCAGTTCACATCCAGGGTCTGGAAGGCGTTTATGGAGCGGCTGGGGGTCTCGGTCAGTTTAACCTCCGGTTATCACCCCGAGAGCAATGGGCAGGCGGAGAGGGTGAACCAGGAGGTGGGCAGGTTCCTGAGGTCGTATTGCCGGGACCGGCCAGGGGAGTGGGCGAGGTATATTCCTTGGGCAGAGTTAGCCCAGAACTCACTTCGCCACTCCTCTACTAACATGTCACCCTTCCAGTGTGTGCTAGGGTACCAGCCGGTCCTGGCCCCATGGCACCAGAGCCAGACCGAGGCTCCTGCGGTGGAGGACTGGGTTCAGCACTCCAAGGAGACCTGGAAAGCAGTACAGGACTCACTGAAGGAGGCCAGTGCTAGGCAGAAAAGGAGTGCTGACCGCCACCGCAGTGAGGCGCCGGTGTTCGCACCGGGTGACAGGGTCTGGCTCTCGACCCGGAACCTGTCTCTCCGCGTGCCCTGCCGGAAGCTGGGGCCGCAGTGTGTGGGGCCCTTCAAAGTCCTGAGGAGGATAAACGAGGTGTGTTATCGGTTGCAACTCCCTTCCTATTACCGTATTAACCCCTCGTTTCATGTGTCTCTCCTCAGGCCGGTGGTGGCTGGTCCCCTACAAGAAGATGAGGTGCCGGAGGTCCCTCCACCCCCCCTGGACATCGGGGGGTCCCCGGCGTACAGCGTAAGGGCCATTCTGGACTCGAGACGCCGGGCGGGGGGCCTGCAGTACCTTGTGGACTGGGAGGGGTACGGTCCGGAGGAGAGGTGCTGGGTGCCGGCGGAGGACGTCTTGGACTCATCCATGTTGAAGGAGTTCCACCGCCTCCGTCCGGATCGCCCTGCGCCTCGTCCTCCGGGTCGGCCTCGAGGCCGGTGTCGACGCGCTGCAGGGGCCGCGCGTCAGGAGGCGGGTACTGTCACGATTCCTACCGACTGTGGCGCCCCCTCCTGCTCGGGTGGCGCTCGGCGGTCGTCGTCACCGGCCTATTAGCTACCACCGATTCCCTTTTTGTTTTTCCCTTTTTTTATGTTTTCTCACCTGCCCTGAGTTAGTCATTAACCTATTTATTTAGGGCTATTTAGTTCAGCTGGCCCGCACCCTATTGTGCGGGATTGTTTTTCTGTGTGTCGACTGCGTTTGTTCGACTGTGCTTGTCAATTGTATTTTTCCCTGTTGTTGGGAGACCTTTTATTTTGTACAGGTGGTTCCATTAAAATTACCACACAGTGTTCGCTGCTTCCTGCGCTTCTTTCCGCCACACTACAGACAAGACGCTACAACTATCTAATTACGGCATGGGATTGTTCGATGACAGACCTGCATTTGTTTAAAATCTATCACTTGATGGTTTCATTTCAAAGAGACAAATAATCATGTTTTTTTCCTGAATGTTATATATCTGCCTCACTCTCAGAGAAATCAGTAGCACTGCTAGGTTTTACACAGTAATAATATATATCTGCCTCACTCTCAGAGAAATCAGTTGTACTGCTTTGTTTTACACAGTAATAATATATATCTGCCTCACTCTCAGAGAAATCAGTAGTACTGCTAGGTTTTACACAGTAATAATATATATCTGCCTGACTCTCAGAGAAATCAGTAGTACTGCTAGGTTTTACACAGTAATAATATATATCTGCCTCACTCTCCTATTTACAATTCGCTATTGACCATTAGTACTCCAGTACTCTCGTCCTCTCATCCTCTCAAACTCTCAAACGCTGCGTTGTGTATTTATCTTCAAAATATTCTTACATTAAGGAAAGATTTGCATGGAGAAAACTGATCTGAGAGCAGCGATCCCCTTCTTTAGATCCTGTCAGTATTGATACATGTTCCACCGGAAGTCCAACCTTGTTGTGCTGCTGATCCAGTTTCTACTGGTCTGCCTGCGGATATGGAACTCTGACCTGTTCACCAGACGTGTTACCTTGTCCCGAACCTGCTGTTTCTCTCTCTCTGACTCTCTCTCTGACTCTCTCTCTGACTCTCTCTCTGACTCTCTCTCTGACTCTCTCTCTGACTCTCTCTCTCGACCTCTCTCCACCTCTCTCCACCTCTGAATGCTTGGCTATGAAAAGCCAACTGACATTTACTCCTGAGGTACTGACCAATTGCACCCTCTATAACCACCGTGATTATTATTTGACCCTACTGGTCATCTATGAACATTTGAACATCTGGAAGAACGTTATAGCCTTAATGGCCATGTACTCTTATAATCTCCACTCGGCACAGCCAGAAGAGGACAGGCCACCCCTCAGAGCCTGGTTCCTCTCTAGGTTTCTGCCTTTCTAAGGATTTTTGTAGCCACCTTGCTTCAACATCCGAACATGGGCTGTTCGGCATGAGACGATCGTTAGACCCAATGACGCGTTTCTGCCAATGAGCTTTAAATCAAATGAAATTGTATTTCTCACTTGCGTCGAATACAACAGGGGTACACTTTACCATGAAATGCATACTTATGAGCCCTTTCCCAACAATGCAGTTGAAAAGTACAAAGAATTTCTTTAAAAAAAAATGAAATAGTAACACAATAAAATAACAATAATGAGGCTATAAGGAGTACCAGTACTGAGTCAATGTGCAGGGGTACCAGGTAGTTGAGGTAATAATGAGACTTTAATTGAGATAAAATGTACATGTAGGTAGAGATAAAAGTGACTAAGCAATCAGGATAGAGATGATCTTCTCATCCAGGGAGTGCACACACACTCTCACACAGACACACACTCTCTCAAACACACACACAGGAGGGAATGTTGAGTTTGTTTAATATTATTTTAGGACTATGAAAATGGACAAAAGGATTAGACTATTGATTATTAAAACAACCAAAAGAAATGGGAAAAAGGGAGAGGAGAAATGACTAGAGACAGTGTTGTTTAACTTAGTGACCATGACCCATGAGTTCTTCTTACCTTTGTTCAGTAGAAAAGTCTCCCTCTCTAAATAATATAGGATGTCTCATAGACCAGTCACTCTTCATGGACACACAGCTGGGAACAGGGGAGGCTGGTCTCTCCTGCTGGATTGGACTTCAACACAACAGAGACAAACATTACATCTCTCATCTACTCTGAACTCAGATTGGGAAACATAGTAAGTGTTTTATTCCAAAATGCTATATATCCATTTTCAGAAATGTTGGTAAATTAGCTTTTATGTTTAAAGAATATATGAATGTAGTTAAGTATATAGTCAAATTCATCAACCAGCACCGACCCACTCTGCCTTCTCGAGCAAGCGAGTGGCATGTTGAGGTAAATTTGCTAAAGACGATGGTTGCATGATGTAATTTATTGGTGGGCTGGAAGACACACTCTTGTCTATTCTATTCCGAGGTTGTTTACTCGCAATATCAGATATTAAGATGATTTTTTATAATGTAATGTTATACTGAGGTTGAGGTTCTGAGTAGTGATCATTTACCACGGTTCAATACCTGCTATAGTCACT
Organism: Salmo salar; assembly: GCF_905237065.1. Taxonomy (NCBI): domain Eukaryota; kingdom Metazoa; phylum Chordata; class Actinopteri; order Salmoniformes; family Salmonidae; genus Salmo; species Salmo salar. Next base: position 95,911 of record NW_025548814.1, on the reverse strand, counting down.
ATTTATTTGCTCTCCCAAAAGCAACACAGCCCTAATACGAGATATGAAGCTAACTAAAGTAATGAGTGACCATTTTAGAAATGGTCAATGCCGGTAGGTCTCATTGATAACAGTAGCATAGCTGCCATTGTGACGCTGTAACGGCTGTCTTTGGAAGAAGAGGACCAAGGCGCAGCGGGGTGAGTGCTCATCATTTAATATATATTCTGAGAACACAATATACAAAGAGAAAATGACAACCAAACAGTTCTGTCAGGTCTACAAAACACTAAACAGAAATTAACCACCTACAAAACCCAAAGGAAAACAAGCTACCCAAGTATGGCTCCCAATCAGCAACAATAATGTACAGCTGTCCCTGATTGAGAGCCATACCAGGCCAAAACAAAGAAATACAAACACATAGAAAAAAGGACATAGAATGCCCAAAACACACAGAAAAACATCCCCTGCCACGCCCTGACCAAACTACAATAACAAATAACCCCTTTTACTGGTCAGGACGTGACAGACGCAGAACAATGAGCAGGGAATAGAACGTTCAGAAGGTGAGTTGGTGTCACAGTGCTCAATAGAACTAATAGGAGCTGGCAGGGTGAAAAATGACCTGAAATAAGGCATGTTTTTTCACGATTACTTCATAACTAGGGACATAAGGTAGTGTTATGAAACTGGGCTCCATGGCGGATGCAATTAACTTGTTTTTATCAGAAAATAAGCTTTGTTGAAATTGAAATGTGTCCAGCCTACTTGATGCGCCCCGAAAATAATATTCAAAAGTTTGGTCCTTGGACACAGAGGGTTTAACCAATGGGGTCGCAAGGCGCGAAATTCAAATAATAATTTCAATTTCTCAAACATATGTCGTGTCTTTGGGTACCATTAAACTGAAGACTTGTTTATCAATTAACTCCCTGTAATTATTATCACGCGATTAAACTGATTAATCATTTAATTGTAATTAACTAGGAGATCGGGGCACCAAGGAGAATATTCAGATTACAAAGTTATAATTTTCCTAATATAACTTTCCTATATTATATAGGCCGATTATCTTCTGGTTTAAATGGTGTATTTACCTCTAGTCCAGTCTCATTTCAAACGTCGTAAATTGTTGTATCTGCACGAACCCAGTCTTTACTAAAATCATCCATACATCAATTGTCTTAAAATCATTTATTTACTACACTAAGTAATTAACAGAAAACATACAAACAGTAATTATCGTCACAAAGGATTGGTATAGTAATGTGCCCTAATGGCTAACAAGCATGGCTGGTCTGTTAGACAATGGGTCATAAACGGTCAGCTGAGAAGTTACACAGAGTTCATTAATATTAACAATTGACAATTGAAGGCTCACTCATTCGGGAACAATTGCAATCAATATATATTTACGCTCATGTGTCGTCGTGATCCTTGTTCGAGAGTTCTGTTCTGTTGGGGAGTTTTGTCCGCGTTCTCTCTCTCTCTCTCTTGGTTAGAATGGATCTTTCAGAGCGACATTCATTAATGTCGTCATAGAATGGATGTTTCGTTGGTCTTCGTGTTCGATGATATAATTTACTTAGCTGCAGACTAATAATTAATATCAAAGACTTGTTCTTATTCTGTCGGTCTCGATAGTCTAAAAGTTAACCACGTGGTATAGTTCACTTTCAGTAGAGTACTTGGATGGTCAAACCTATGGGCCAAAGGAGTGTAGGCCTGGTCTGAAGAAATGTAAATCAGGGGGTGTTTTATAGTGCCCATAGAACAGGCTTGTCAAATGACGCCTGGTCCTGTATGGGTCCCTGGGGGCGTGCCTATGACTGAGTTAGATTTGGTTACAGAAATACAATTCTATCACATTACATCAGTACAATAGCATCTCATGTGTATTATAAAAGCTTTATCCTTATTAATACATTCTATACAACCATTATGTTGCAAGTCTCAAGCTGATGCTATTATATAAACAGTTTTATGGTAATATGGCTATATTGTCTCTTCTGAGTATCACAAAATTGTACCAAGCGGATCAGTTCGTTCTGGATTCTTCACCAATCTTCCATACCTTCTCCAGAACACAAAATGTTGCTTGGCTCTCCAATTCTATGAGTTGGAAGAATTTCATGTGTCTCTCTATGGGCCATGTGGCCAGAGACTCTCCTGGAATTTTAGAGTTTTTACAACCCTTTACACACAGGGTGGATTGGGGGGAAGGTAGGTTGGGTGGTGGTGCAAAAGGGAGAGGGTCAACTGTCCTCCCTGTACCAAAAGAGGCCAACGTCATGACACATATGACTATTTTACACCATTTGAAAGATAAGACTCTTGTTAAATCCTAAAGTTATCGTCAATCTAGTGAAGAGAGGAGAACCAGATAGAGGTAACCAGCATCCGTCAATGAGAGAGAGAAGCACTCCACGGGATTTAACAGGTGGAAGAAACAACCGGGGAGCTCCATCGGTCCACAAGAAATACAGGCAGCCGGTGATAATGTTAGGATAGGATAACTAGGATGCTGTTGGTAGAGTAGCTAGCTAGCTTACTTAATGTACTGACTAGCTTGGCTAGTTAGCAGGACGTTCTGTACCTCGTCTCGATGATGATGATGAATCCGGTGAACCACAAATTGAACAAGGATAGAGATTGAAAAGGATCTGGCTACAGTCATACTGCCCCTGACTGTAAAGCAAAAAGAAATTTGAACAATAAACTTCTGCATCTCAACACTGCAGAACTACATTGTTATTCTCCAAGATCACCTCAGCCAACTCTGCCCGTAACCAGACAATATGCTTGGCGCTACATCGTACGTGGACAGTTCTGTACGGGAACGCGGGAAGTTCCTTAACAGTGGCACAAAACAACTAAACCTAGTCTTTACAGTGGGTTACATTAGTAATATTCATTTTTTATTATGCTAAAAGAACATTTTAAGTTTTTTTATAACAATATTTTGAAATCTGGGCCCATATCCACAAAGCATCTCAGAGTAGAAAATTGGTCGTAGAAGTGCTGAGAATAAAGACATTTTACACTTACGGCGCAAAAGAGACATGTTTGTTGTTTGCTGTAACGAATAGACAAGGTTGCATTGTATGTATTGTAATGTATTGTATTGTAAAAAAGTCAGCCAGAGTTGACGTGGGCCATCGTTCAGACAAAGAGATGCCTCCCTGACCACCAGTGTGTTTGGATATAATGAAGATCAATTCAGTGAAGAAGAACCTCTAGAGTTCTGATCAAAGAGCCATATAAAGGGTTCTATATATATTCTATATACTGTATACCCAGACACTTCCTAACCTCCTATAAAGGGTTCTATATATATTCTATATATACTGTATACTCAGACACTTCCTAACCTCCTATAAAGGGTTATATATATATTCTATATATACTGTATACTCAGACACTTCCTAACCTCCTATAAAGGGTTATATATATATTCTATATATACTGTATACTCAGACACTTCCTAACCTCCTATAAAGGGTTATATATATATTCTATATATACTGTATACTCAGACAGGCAAACCTCCTATAAAGGGTTCTATATATATTCTATATATACTGTATACTCAGACACTTCCTAACCTCCTATAAAGGGTTCTATATATATATTATATATACTGTATACTCAGACACTTCCTAACCTCCTATAAAGGGTTCTATATATATTCTATATATACTGTATACTCAGACACTTCCTAACCTCCTATAAAGGGTTCTCTATATATATATATATATAAGGAGGTTTATAGGAGGTTAGGAAGTGTCTGGGTATACAGTATATATAGAATATATATAGAACCCTTTATAGGAGGTTATTAGGAAGTGTCTGAGTATACAGTATATATAGAATATATATAGAACCCTTTATAGGAGGTTATTCTATATATACTGTATACTCAGACACTTCCTAACCTCCTATAAAGGGTTCTATATATATTCTATATATACTGTATTCTCAGACACTTCCTAACCTCCTATAAAGGGTTCTATATATATTCTATATATACTGTATACTCAGACACTTCCTAACCTCCTATAAAGGGTTCTATATATATTCTATATATACTGTATACTCAGACACTTCCTAACCTCCTATAAAGGGTTCTATATATATTCTATATATACTGTATTCTCAGACACTTCCTAACCTCCTATAAAGGGTTCTATATATATTCTATATATACTGTATACTCAGACACTTCCTAACCTCCTATAAAGGGTTCTTTTATTCTATATATACTGTATACTCAGACACTTCCTAACCTCCTATAAAGGGTTCTATATATATTCTATATATACTGTATTCTCAGACACTTCCTAACCTCCTATAAAGGGTTCTGTATAGAACTTTAGTGGTTCTGTATATTAAGGAAGATAGAACCCTTTTTGGTTTAAACAGGAGTGAAGAGTGGGTTGATATAACGGATATATTGTCCAAATTCAGCTTGCAACAACGGTCAGAATTGGTAAAAACAATAAAGTTAAGCCTACCAACTTATTAGTTAATAATTAAGAGTAGGCTAAATGATTGTGTCATGCTAACATTCTATAGATGTATGTGTATGCTGGTGTGTGTGTGTGTGTGTGTGCTGTTGAGACAACCACGTATCACAGTCCAATATACAGGATGAAAAATAACAAATGTGAAAAAATTATGGATATAACATTTTAGAAATAAACTCTTTATAAGTTCTTAAACAAATTGTCATCTCACCTCTTAGTTTGGGTGTCATGTTCCCCTGAGAGACTCATTTTAGAGGCAGGGCCCCCCTTCTCTCTCTCCCCAGAGATACTCATTTTAGAGCACTGTCCCCTAAACAGAGATCTGACATGTTGGTTGTGGTTAACACAATGAAAACCAATTATTTAATGTTAATTGTTCTGTTTTATTCATTATCTCTTTAAGAAATAAAACATTTACTAACAGATACATCCAAACAGTCAGGTGATTTAATGCATCACATGAACATGTAGTTGTGATTGATATTTTTCACCTTTTCTCCATGTACTGGAACTAATAATAATAATAATAATAACAATATATAATAATAATAGTGTCTCACTTTCTCTTTTAATAATTTCTCTCATTCTAGTGTGTTGCTTCGTTCAACAGGTATGATATTATTATGCTGTTACTGAATTCAGTTCATAATAACAATGTTAAGAAAAGTATGTTCAGTGGTTTCATACCAAATTACACAGGAAGCAGGAGCTCATTGTAGTTTTGAAAACAACTAATTTTCCAATATTTTGAAAGACGATTTACAACTTATACATAAGAAATATACAAATTGTAAAATAACCACAATATAGGAATATATGAACAATATGTTTTTGAATTTGACTTGCCTACGCCCAGTTAGCGCCATTTTGTATGATTGAACTGTCACGTAGCTGTCCCAGGTGAACTGGACTGTTAGATCTGAGTGTTTTACTGTCATTCACTATACTAAAATAACACCATACATTTAATTTCCCTACACACTTTACAATAATCCCTGGGAAGATTCTTACCTTGTAGCTTGAATTCACAACCAGAACATGTCAAGTCATTGAGATATTTTCCGTTGTGCTGAGAGAGCAGCTTCCTGATGACAAGTGGCTCTGTATCTATGTTCTAGGTACAGTTGATCTTTGGATGCAATAATATCTGGTCAAAGTCTAGTGACACAACACCATAGTATGTCATATACATAACAGCAGTTGGCCAGTAAAGGCCATGGCATACTATAAAACAGGGTTCATCAACTAGATTTGGCTTCGGGTGTCACGGTTGTCATAGAGAGGAGCGGACCAAGGCGCAGCGTGATTATCGTTCCACATATTTTATTGAACTGTGAAACTATGCGACACACACAATACACACAATACACATAAACTAAAGAACAAAAAAAATCAACAAACCGTGATGCAGAGGTGAAACATACACTACTCAAAAACAATCTCCCACAAACCCAGGTGGGAAAAACACCAACTTAACCTGTTGGGGGGCAGTATTTTCACGGCCGGATGAAAAACGTACCCAAATTAAGTATGATCTCCAATTAGAGACAACAATGACCAGCTGCCTCTAATTGGAGATCATCCCAAACAAAACTCAACATAGAAATACAAAACTACAAAACAACATAGAAAAACTAAACTAGAAAACCCCCCTGTCACGCCTAACCTACTCTACCATAGAAAATAACAGCTTTCTATGGTCAGGACGTGACAGTACCCCCCCCAGTACCGGAACCTCCTGGACCGTAGTTGAAGACTCTGGACAGCGGGCCGTCTCAGGAGGTTCCGGACTACGGGCCGTCTCAGGAGGTTCCGGACTGCGGGCCGTCTCAGGAGGTTCCGGACTGCGGGCCGTCACTGCAGGCTCCATGCTGTGGATCATCATTGCAGGCTCTGCACCGTGGATCACCACTGGAGGCTCCGTGCCATGGATCATCACTGGAGGCTCGGTGCCATGGACATCCCTACAGGCTCCGGGCCATGGACCATCCCTACAGGCTCCGGGCCATGGATCATCCCTACAGGCTTCGTGCCATGAATCATCACTGGAGGCTTCGTGCCATGGATTATCACTGGAGGCTTTGTGCCATGGATCATCACTGGAGGCTTCGGACCATGGATCATCCCTACAGGCTTCGTGCCATGGATCATCACTGGAGGCTTAGTGCCATGGATCATAACTGGAGGCTTTGTGCCATGGATCATCACTGGAGACCAGACAGAGGCCCGACGCAGAAACACTGAAGCATTAACTACAAGCTACAAACATGGCAGAAGAATCCTCCTTCGTGGCCTGACCCAACAACAGAAGGTCACTAGTGCTTCCTAAAAGCATCCTGGGTTCTAACCAAACGCAACATGCCCTTCACAAACGCAGAGCTATTTAAAAAGTGCATGGTGACAGTTTTGGAGGAATTGGCTACAGACCAGTCTATGGATAGCATAATTTGGTCTGTCAAACAGGCGACCCTGTCTGTGACAACAGCCGGACGGCGTGTCCGTGCTCTGGTGGATGATGTGCATAGGATTGTTCTGGAGGGGCTCAGTCAGGTTGAACATTTTCCCCTGGATATTGATGAGAGAACTGACAACACCGATGTAGCACAGTTGTGTGTATATGTCCGTTATGTTCATGGAAATGACTTTAAACAAGAGCTACTGGCACTGATTCCCCTGGAAGGACACACCACCGGGGACGTTCCCCTGGAAGGACACACCACCGGGGACGTTCCCCTGGAAGGACATACCACCGGGGATGTTCCCCTGGAAGGTCACACCACCGGGGACATTCCCCTGGAAGGACACACCACCGGGGACGTTCCCCTGGAAGGACACGCCACCGGGACGTTCCCCTGGAAGGACACACCACCGGGGATGTTCCCCTGGAAGGACACACCAGCGGGGACATTCCCCTGGAAGGACACGCCACCGGGGACGTTCCCCTGGAAGGACACGCCACCGGGGACGTTCCCCTGGAAGGACACACCACCGGGGACGTTCCCCTGGAAGGACACACCACCGGGGACGTTCCCCTGGAAGGACACACCACCGGGGACGTTCCCCTGGAAGGACACACCACCCGGGACGACCCCCTGGAAGGACACACCACCGGGGATGTTCCCCTGGAAGGACACGCCACCGGGGACGTTCCCCTGGAAGGACACGCCACCGGGGACGTTCCCCTGGAAGGACACGCCACCGGGGATGACCCCCTGGAAGGACACGCCACCGGGGACGTTCCCCTGGAAGGACACGCCACCGGGGACGTTCCCCTGGAAGGACACGCCACCGGGGACGTTCCCCTGGAAGGACACGCCACCGGGGACGTTCCCCTGGAAGGACACGCCACCGGGGACGTTCCCCTGGAAGGACACGCCACCGGGGACGACCCCCTGGAAGGACACGCCACCGGGGACGTTCCCCTGGAAGGACACACCACCGGGGACGTTCCCCTGGAAGGACACGCCACCGGGACGACCCCCTGGAAGGACACGCCACCGGGGACGTTCCCCTGGAAGGACACACCACCGGGGACGTTCCCCTGGAAGGACACGCCACCGGGGACGTTCCCCTGGAAGGACACGCCACCGGGGCGTTCCCCTGGAAGGACACGCCACCGGGACGACTCCCATGGAAGGACACGCCACCGGGGACGTTCCCCTGGAAGGACACACCACCGGGGACGTTCCCATGGAAGGACACGCCACCGGGGACGTTCCCCTGGAAGGACATACCACCGGGGACGTTCCCCTGGAAGGACACACCACCGGGGACATTCCCCTGGAAGGACACGCCACCGGGGACATCCTATTCACAATGCTGGAAGAACTGTTTACCCAGCATGGCTTGTCATTCGAAGATGGTACCTGCTATGGTGGGCAGACACAGGGGCCTGGTCAGCAGGTTGAAGGAGATCACCCCACAAACGAATGGCTTGCGTTGTCTCATCCATCAGAGTGTACCAGACTAAACATGGTTTACATTGTCTCATCCATCAGAGTGTGTTGTGTACCAGACTAAACATGGTTTACATTGTCTCATCCATCAGAGTGTACCAGACTAAACATGGTTTACATTGTCTCATCCATCAGAGTGTACCAGACTAAACATGGTTTACATTGTCTCATCCATCAGAGTGTACCAGACTAAACATGGTTTACATTGTCTCATCCATCAGAGTGTACCAGACTAAACATGGTTTACATTGTCTCATCCATCAGAGTGTGTTGTTTACCAGACTAAACATGGTTTACATTGTCTCATCCATCAGAGTGTGTTGTGGACCAGACTAAACATGGTTTACATTGTCTCATCCATCAGAGTGTGTTGTGGACCAGACTAAACATGGTTTACATTGTCTCATCCATCAGATTGTGTTGTGTACCAGACTAAACATGGTTTACATTGTCTCATCCATCAGAGTGTACCAGACTAAACATGGTTTACATTGTCTCATCCATCAGAGTGTGTTGTGGACCAGACTAAACATGGTTTACATTGTCTCATCCATCAGAGTGTGTTGTGTACCAGACTAAACATGGTTTACATTGTCTCATCCATCAGAGTGTACCAGACTAAACATGGTTTACATTGTCTCATCCATCAGAGTGTGTTGTGTACCAGACTAAACATGGTTTACATTGTCTCATCCATCAGAGTGTAACAGACTAAACATGGTTTACATTGTCTCATCCATCAGAGTGTGTTGTGTACCAGACTAAACATGGTTTACATTGTCTCATCCATCAGAGTGTGTTGTGTACCAGCCTAAACATGGTTTACATTGTCTCATCAATCAGAGTGTACTGTGTACCAGACTAAACATGGTTTACATTGTCTCATCCATCAGAGTGTGTTGTGTACCAGACTAAACTCTGAGCTAAAAGATGTGATGGATAAAGTAATGCGCATAATCAACTTTTACAGGGCGACATCAAGCAACACAACACCGTCATTTCAGCAAGCTGGTGACAGAACCAGAGGAGTCCATCCAGGATGATCTCCCGCTTCACAACAACGTGCGCTGGCTGAGTAAAGGAAAAGCTCTAGAGCCATTCTGTGAGCTTCATGACCAGGTTGTGGATTTCGTCAGAAAAAGCTCAATGAGGGCAGCAGCTGATCACCTTCGTATTTTAGAAATTGAGGAATTCCTCTCTAATGTAGCTTTTTTGGCGACATTCTTTAACTTAAATCTGCAGTTACATGGAAGAGAGAAAACAGTTGTGGACATGGTGAAAAAGCTTGAGGCCTTTACTAGGAAGCTTGAGTTGTTGGATTTGGACTTGTCCTCTGGAAGGCTACTGCACTTCAGCACACTGAAGAACAACAGGCAGAGGGACCAGGCCGCAGCAGAGCTGATGGAAAATATCATCAAGCAGCTGAGGGACAACTTCTCAGACTACAGCATGCCCAAGGATATCATTACAGCCTGCCCAAGGATATCATTACAGCATGCCCAAGGATATCATTACAGCATGCCCAAGGATATCATTACAGCATGCCCAAGGATATCATTACAGCATGCCCAAGGATATCATTACAGCATGCCCAAGGATATCATTACAGCATGCCCAAGGATATCATTACAGATTGCCCAAGGATATCATTACAGCATGCCCAAGGATATCATTACAGCATGCCCAAGGATATCATTACAGCATGCCCGAAGATATCATTACAGCATGCCCAAGGATATCATTGTGTTTGGACGTGATCCTCTCACAGTCCGACCAGGTGAAAAATTCTCCTCCCTTGCTAAGAATATGATACCCTCGCTGGATGAGGCCGTAATTCAAACTGATCTGATTGAATTCCAAATTGAATTTGAGCCAAATCAGGGATGCGCTCAGGAGTGCTGAGTCCTTGTGTGCGTTTTAGGTGGCAGCTCAGAGGAATACAGCACAATAAAGAAACTTGCCTTTTATGTGCTAACAAAGTTTAGATCGACTTACACCTGGGAGTCCTCCTTTTCCTCTATGAATGCGATCATCATCATTTTGGAATTAAGCTCTTCTTATGTTTCCCCATCTGAGCTCAGAGTAGATGATAGATGTAATCTTTGTCTCTGTTGTGTTGCAGTCCAGTCAAGCAGGAGAGACCAGCCTCCCCTGTACCCAGCTGTGTGTCCATGAAGAGTGGCCAGTCTATGGGTCAACCTATTTCACATAAGTCAATCAAGACTCACGACAGGAACCGAGCTGCCTCCAGAATCACCACTCTGCTGAGCTGCCTCCAGAATCACCACTCTGCTGAGCTGCCTCCAGAATCACCACTCTGTAGAGCTGCCTCCAGAATCACCACTCTGCTGAGCTGCCTCCAGAATCACCACTCTGTAGAGCTGCCTCCAGAATCACCACTCTGCAGAGCTGCCTCCAGAATCACCACTCTGTAGAGCTGCCTCCAGAATCACCACTCTGTAGAGCTGCCTCCAGAATCACCACTCTGTAGAGCTGCCTCCAGATTCACCACTCTGTAGAGCCGCCTCCAGATTCACCACTCTGTAGAGCTGCCTCCAGAATCACCACTCTGTAGAGCTGCCTCCAGAATCACCACTCTGTAGAGCTGCCTCCAGAATCACCACTCTGTAGAGCTGCCTCCAGAATCACCACTCTGTAGAGCTGCCTCCAGAATCACCACTCTGCAGAGCTGCCTCCAGAATCACCACTCTGTAGAGCTGCCTCCAGAATCACCACTCTGCAGAGCTGCCTCCAGAATCACCACTCTGCAGAGCTGCCTCCAGAACAAGATTCATGATGTAAATGCTAACCTGCACTTCACAATTCCAGACTCGGTAACAATGCACAAACAGGCTATTTTCTGTGTGAATTCATTAGCTCATTCTACCTGCATTGCGCTGCGAGAAAAATAGTTTTCTACTTTGGCTTTCTATATACTTGTGATGCCTTTGATGCTCACAGCCTGTCTGTCTTCTCTCATTGACTCCCATGCATTCTATTACCAGAGTAACACTCACAGCCTGTCTGTCTTCTCTCATTGACTCCCATGCATTCTATTACCAGAGTAACGCTCACAGCTTGTCTGTCTTCTCTCATTGACTCCCATGCATTCTATTACCAGAGTAACACTCACAGCCTGTCTGTCTTCTCTCATTGACTACCATGCATTCTATTACCAGAGTAACACTCACAGCCTGTCTGTCTTCTCTCATTGACTACCATGCATTCTATTACCAGAGTAGCATTCACAGCCTGGCTGCCCCTGTAGCTCAGTTGGTACAGCATGGTGCTTGCAACGCCAGGGTTGTGGGTTCGATTCCCACGGGGGACCAGTATTTAAAAAAATGTAATAAAATATATGCACTCTACTGTAAGTTGCTCTGGATAAGAGCATCTGCTAAATGACTCAAATGTAAATGTATGTCTTCTCTCGTTGACTCCCATGCATTCTATTTCCAGCGTAAGCATGCTTGTTCATGCATGTATAAAAAAGGCTCTGTGGTTTGGGCTTTAACCATAGTGAATCAGTTCACTACCTAACTCTTTACCCATTGTGAATCAGTTCACTACCTAACTCTTTACCCATAGAGAATCAGCTCACTACCTAACTCTTTACCCATTGTGAATCAGTTCACTACCTAACTCTTTACCCATAGAGAATCAGTTCAATACCTAACTCTTTAACCATAGTGAATCAGTTCACTACCTAACTCTTTACCCATAGAGAATCAGCTCACTACCTAACTCTTTACCCATAGTGAATCAGTTCACTACCTAACTCTTTACCCATAGAGAATCAGTTCACTACCTAACTCTTTACCCCTAGTGAATCAGTTCACTACCTAACTCTTTACCCATAGAGAATCAGTTCACTACCTAACTCTTTACCCATAGAGAATCAGCTCACTACCTAACTCTTTCCCTTGGCGCTAACCTTTAGATGTTTGTATATGTGTAAGGTGTAAGCAGGGACCTATCCAGACCCTTCAGAATAATCTAAATGTTAAGTCAGGGCCAAGGAGGAAGGGAAGGGTGTTAATTTGGACCAGCAAATAATGTGTATGTGCCACCTAAGAGTTTCAATACCAATCATGTCTTTTATGTCAGAGTTTAAGTTAAGTAAGTCAGGAAAAAATTCAAACACTAAAGTTATTTATTGAATTCTTCCATTTGACCTGTCTTGATGTGGTTTGTTCATTTTGTTATTGTTGTTGGTTTCATTGCAGTAGCAGAACATGGCAGAGCACCTGGTCCACCTACCTACCATCTCCTAAAGCCCAGTCCTGTCTCTATACCTGTGAAGGAGCTCTCTCATTCACCTGGTCCACCTACCTACCATCTCCTAAAGCCCAGTCCTCTCTCTATACCTGTGAAGGATCTCTCTCATTCACCTGGTCCACCTACCTACCATCTCCTAAAGCCCAGTCCTGTCTCTATACCTGTGAAGGAGCTCTCTCATTCACCTGGTCCACCTACCTACCATCTCCTATAGCCCAGTCCTGTCTCTATACCTGTGAAGGATCTCTCTCATTCACCTGGTCCACCTACCTACCATCTCCTAAAGCCCAGTCCTGTCTCTATACCTGTGAAGGATCTCTCTCATTCTCTCTCTATCTACTCCCCCCATATAATACATCCTCTTCAGATTCCACTGTGTAGTCTGTGCTTTATGAAGACATTGTTCAGAATGATTAGGATCCAATATAATCCTAGATGATTGTTTAATGGCATCAACATGTACATGCAGTATGACAGATCTACAAGTTGTTCAATGAATCAGGAAAGCAGCAGATACAGCAGTCAGCACAGCCAGGAGGACACAATGGTAGATGGTATACTGTAGCCTGTCAATATGCAATGGGACCAGGGATGATACAATGGTAGATGGTATACTGTAGCCTGTCAATATGCAATAGGCCCAGGGAGGACACAATGGTAGATGGTATACTGTAGCCTGTCAATATACAATGGGACCAGGGATGATACAATGGTAGATGGTATACTGTAGCCTGTCAATATACAATGGGACCATGGAGGACACAATGGTAGATGGTATACTGTAGCCTGTCAATATACAATGGGACCAGGGAGGACACAATGGTAGATGGTATACTGTAGCCTGTCAATATACAATGGGACCAGGGAGGACACAATGGTAGATGGTATACTGTAGCCTGTCAATATACAATGGGACCAGGGAGGACACAATGGTAGATGGTATACTGTAGCCTGTCAATATGCAATGGGACCAGGTGAGGACACAATGGTAGATGGTATACTGTAGCCTGTCAATATGCAATGGGATCAGGGAGGGCACAATGGTAGATGGTATACTGTAGCCTGTCAATATGCAATGGGACCAGGGAGGACACAATGGTAGATGGTATACTGTAGCCTGTCAATATGCAATGGGACCAGGTGAGGACACAATGGTAGAAGGTATACTGTAGCCTGTCAATATGCAATGGGACCAGGGGGGACATTGGTAGATGGTATACTGTAGCCTGTCAATATGCAATGGGACCAGGGAGGACACAATGGTAGATGGTATACTGTAGCCTGTCAATATGCAATGGGACCAGGGAGGACACAATGGTAGATGGTATACTGTAGCCTGTCAATATGCAATGGGACCAGGGAGGACACAATGGTAGAAGGTATACTGTAGCCTGTCAATATACAATGGGACCAGGGAGGACACAATGGTAGATGGTATAGTGTAAACTGTCAATATGCAATGGGACCAGGGAGGACACAATGGTAGATGGTATACTGTAGCCTGTCAATATGCAATGGGACCAGGGAGGACAACCAGGTGGTTAATCAGTATTATTACATGTGGAGGTCTAATGTCAGAGTCTCCATCAGGGTTCTAGTAGAATGTATTTCTATATTAATGAACCTTTATTTAAACAGGGATTCATATTGAGATAAAACTATTTTACAAGAGCCCTGTATACGTTTACAGATAAAACCCAGTACATCAATAAAACACAACAGCCCTAATATACATTACAAAAAAACACTATAACAATTCAGTCCAGACCAAATGGATCTCCAGAGTTATATTAACATGTGGTTCAGTAACATGAACAGTTCAGTCCAGACCAGATGGATCTCCAGAGTTGAAACCATGGAAACCAAGTGTTTGATGTATTTGATACCATTCCACCTATTCTGCTCCAGCCATTACCACGAGCCCATCCTCCCCAATTAAGGTGCCACTAACCTGCTGTGGCTACAATATGTATAGGGAATACATTCATTACCATGAGTCCATCCTCTCTACCAACCTCCATACATTCATTACCATGAGTCCATCCTCTCTACCAACCTCCATACATTCATTACCATGAGTCCATCCTCTCTACCAACCTCCATACATTCATTACCACGAGTCCATCCTCTCTACCAACCTCCATACATTCATTAGCTGGTAATAAAAGTCATACTTAATCTGTATGTTCCTGTTCAGTTCTGAATTGTTGTTATAGTTTGATTGTACTGCTGACACAAAACATTTCTACGTGACCGTTCTGTAACGTTGAGCCCTTCCTTAACAAAAAAAGATTGCAGTTTTGAAACTGCAGTAAAAGTGCAGTAACTGCAGTAGACTGGTATTTTGGATGCAGTAATTGCAGCATACTGCAGTTATAATGCTCTCTCACCGTAGTTATACTGGATGCTGACTGTAGTTGTACTGCAGTTATACTGTAGTTATACTGTAGTTATAGTGCAGTTATAATGCACTCTGACTGTAGTTATACTGCAGTAATACTGTAGTTATACTGTAGTTATAGTGCAGTTTTACTGCAGTTATAATGCACTCTGACTGTAGTTATACTGCAGTGCTGCAGTTATAATGCACGTGGACTGTAGTTATACTGTAGTTATACTGCAGTTATAATGCACGTGGACTGTAGTTATACTGTAGTTATACTGCAGTTATAATGCACTCTGACTGTAGTTATAATGCACTCCGACTGTAGTTATACTGGACACCGACTGTAGTTATACTGGACTCTGACTGTAGTTATACTGGACTCTGACTGTAGTTATACTGGACTATAACTGTAGTTATACTGGACTATAACTGTAGTTATAATGCACTCTGACTGTAGTTATACTGGACACTGACTGTAGTTATACTGGACTCTGACTGTAGTTATACTGGACTCTGACTGTAGTTATACTGGACTCTGACTGTAGTTATACTGGACTATAACTGTAGTTAGAATGGACACCGACTGTAGTTATACTGGACTCTGACTGTAGTTATACTGGACACTGACTGTAGTTATACTGGACACTGACTGTAGTTATACTGGACTCTGACTGTAGTTATACTGGACTCTGACTGTAGTTATACTGGACTATAACTGTAGTTATACTGGACTATAACTGTAGTTATAATGCACTCTGACTGTAGTTATACTGGACACTGACTGTAGTTATACTGGACTCTGACTGTAGTTATACTGGACTCTGACTGTAGTTATACTGGACTCTGACTGTAGTTATACTGGACTATAACTGTAGTTAGAATGGACACCGACTGTAGTTATACTGGACTCTGACTGGACTCTGACTGTAGTTATACTGGACTATAACTGTAGTTATACTGGACTATAACTGTAGTTATAATGCACTCTGACTGTAGTTATACTGGACACTGACTGTAGTTATACTGGACTCTGACTGTAGTTATACTGGACTCTGACTTTAGTTATACTGGACTCTGACTGTAGTTATACTGGACTATAACTGTAGTTAGAATGCACACTGACTGTAGTTAGAATGCACACTGACTGTAGTTAGAATGCACACTGACTGTAGTTATACTGGACTCTGACTGTAGTTATACTGGGCTCTGACTGTATTTATACTGGACTATAACTGTAGTAATACTGGACTCTGACTGTAGTTAGAGTGCACACTGACTGTAGTTAGAATGGACACTGACTGTAGTTATACTGGACACTGACTGTAGTTATACTGGACTCTGACTGTAGTTATACTGGACTCTGACTGTAGTTATAATGCACTCTGACTGTAGTTATAATGCACTCTGACTGTAGTTATACTGTAGTTATACTGGACTCTGACTGTAGTTATACTGGACTCTGACTGTAGTTATACTGGACTATAACTGTAGTTAGAATGCACACTGACTGTAGTTAGAATGCACACTGACTGTAGTTAGAATGCACACTGACTGTAGTTATACTGGACTCTGACTGTAGTTATACTGGGCTCTGACTGTATTTATACTGGACTATAACTGTAGTAATACTGGACTCTGACTGTAGTTAGAGTGCACACTGACTGTAGTTAGAATGGACACTGACTGTAGTTATACTGGACACTGACTGTAGTTATACTGGACACTGACTGTAGTTATACTGGACTCTGACTGTAGTTATACTGGACTATAACTGTACTTAGAATGCACACTGACTGTAGTTAGAATGCACACTGACTGTAGTTATAATGCTCTCTCACCGTAGTTATACTGGATGCTGACTGTAGTTGTACTGCAGTTATACTGTAGTTATACTGTAGTTATAGTGCAGTTATAATGCACTCTGACTGTAGTTATACTGCAGTAATACTGTAGTTATACTGTAGTTATAGTGCAGTTATAATGCACTCTGACTGTAGTTATACTGCAGTAATACTGTAGTGATACTGTAGTTATAGTGCAGTTTTACTGCAGTTATAATGCACTCTGACTGTAGTTATACTGCAGTGCTGCAGTTATAATGCACGTGGACTGTAGTTATACTGTAGTTATACTGCAGTTATAATGCACTCTGACTGTAGTTATAATGCACTCCGACTGTAGTTATACTGGACACCGACTGTAGTTATACTGGACTCTGACTGTAGTTATACTGGACACTGACTGTAGTTATACTGGACTCTGACTGTAGTTATACTGGACTCTGACTGTAGTTATACTGGACTCTGACTGTAGTTATACTGGACTATAACTGTAGTTATACTGGACTATAACTGTAGTTATAATGCACTCTGACTGTAGTTATACTGGACACTGACTGTAGTTATACTGGACTCTGACTGTAGTTATACTGGACTCTGACTGTAGTTATACTGGACTCTGACTGTAGTTATACTGGACTATAACTGTAGTTAGAATGGACACCGACTGTAGTTATACTGGACTCTGACTGTAGTTATACTGGACACTGACTGTAGTTATACTGGACTCTGACTGTAGTTATACTGGACTCTGACTGTAGTTATACTGGACTCTGACTGTAGTTATACTGGACTATAACTGTAGTTATACTGGACTATAACTGTAGTTATAATGCACTCTGACTGTAGTTATACTGGACTCTGACTGTAGTTATACTGGACTATAACTGTAGTTAGAATGGACACCGACTGTAGTTATACTGGACTCTGACTGTAGTTATACTGTAGTTATACTGGACTCTGACTGTAGTTATACTGGACTCTGACTGTAGTTATACTGGACTATAACTGTAGTTAGAATGCACACTGACTGTAGTTAGAATGCACACTGACTGTAGTTAGAATGCACACTGACTGTAGTTATACTGGACTCTGACTGTAGTTATACTGGGCTCTGACTGTATTTATACTGGACTACAACTGTAGTAATACTGGACTCTGACTGTAGTTAGAGTGCACACTGACTGTAGTTAGAATGGACACTGACTGTAGTTATACTGGACACTGACTGTAGTTATACTGGACACTGACTGTAGTTATACTGGACTCTGACTGTAGTTATACTGGACTATAACTGTACTTAGAATGCACACTGACTGTAGTTAGAATGCACACTGACTGTAGTTATAATGCTCTCTCACCGTAGTTATACTGGATGCTGACTGTAGTTGTACTGCAGTTATACTGTAGTTATACTGTAGTTATAGTGCAGTTATAATGCACTCTGACTGTAGTTATACTGCAGTAATACTGTAGTTATACTGTAGTTATAGTGCAGTTTTACTGCAGTTATAATGCACTCTGACTGTAGTTATACTGTAGTTATACTGCAGTTATAATGCACTCTGACTGTAGTTATAATGCACTCCGACTGTAGTTATACTGGACACCGACTGTAGTTATACTGGACTCTGACTGTAGTTATACTGGACACTGACTGTAGTTATACTGGACTCTGACTGTAGTTATACTGGACTCTGACTGTAGTTATACTGGACTCTGACTGTAGTTATACTGGACTATAACTGTAGTTATGCTGGACTATAACTGTAGTTATAATGCACTCTGACTGTAGTTATACTGGACACTGACTGTGGTTATCCTGGACTCTGACTGTAGTTATACTGGACTCTGACTTTAGTTATACTGGACTTGACTGTAGTTATACTGGACTATAACTGTAGTTAGAATGCACACTGACTGTAGTTAGAATGCACACTGACTGTAGTTAGAATGCACACTGACTGTAGTTATACTGGACTCTGACTGTAGTTATACTGGGCTCTGACTGTATTTATACTGGACTATAACTGTAGTAATACTGGACTCTGACTGTAGTTAGAGTGCACACTGACTGTAGTTAGAATAGACACTGACTGTAGTTATACTGGACACTGACTGTAGTTATACTGGACTCTGACTGTAGTTATACTGGACTCTGACTGTAGTTATAATGCACTCTGACTGTAGCTATAATGCACTCTGACTGTAGTTCTACTGGACACTGACTGTAGTTATACTGGACTCTGACTGTAGTTATACTGTAGTTATACTGCAGTTATACTGGACACTGACTGTAGTTATACTGGACTCTGACTGTAGTTATACTGTAGTTATACTGCAGTTATAATGTACTCTGACTGTAGTTATACTGCAGTTATAATGCACTCTGACTGTAATCTTTTTTCATCAGGGCTGCTGAACAGGTCCTGTATTTTTGACAACAGTAACTTCTGCAGAGCTCTCAACTACTTGTATCATTATTACAATAAGAGGAAATAAATGGAACATTTTCCAGGTTCTGATCATAACAACAACTAAGTCTCTGACATATAAAGAGGGAGAATGGTCAACATGCAGGTTTGGATCCCTGCTAAGGTTATCTGACATATAAAGAGGGAGAATGGTCAACATGCAGGTTTGGATCCCTGCTAAGGTTATCTGACATATAAAGAGGGAGAATGGTCAACATGCAGGTTTGGATCCCTGCTAAGGTTATCTGACATATAAAGAGGGAGAATGGTCAACATGCAGGTTTGGATCCCTGCTAAGGTTATCTGACATATAAAGAGGGAGAATGGTCAACATGCAGGTTTGGATCCCTGCTAAGGTTATCTGACATATAAAGAGGGAGAATGGTCAACATGCAGGTTTGGATCCCTGCTGAGGTTATCTGACATATAAAGAGGGAGAATGGTCAACATGCAGATTTGGATCCCTGCTAAGGTTATCTGACATATAAAGAGGGAGAATGGTCAACATGCAGGTTTGGATCCCTGCTGAGGTTATCTGACATATAAAGAGGGAGAATGGTCAACATGCAGGTTTGGATCCCTGCTAAGGTTATCTGACATATAAAGAGGGAGAATGGTCAACATGCAGGTTTGGATCCCTGCTAAGGTTATCTGACATATAAAGAGGGAGAATGGTCAACATGCAGGTTTGGATCCCTGCTGAGGTTATGTTGCGTGACATTGATACTTCCTTTGTAGGAAAGGTATCATGTGATCCTGTCAGATTTGTATTATTACTGTCTGATAATCTTCATCAATTATTGTAGCTGCACCTGTCTCATAGGCTTCATCAATTATTGTAGCTGCATCTGTCTGATAGTCTTCATCAATTATTGTAGCTGCATCTGTTTCATAGTCTTCATCAATTATTGTAGCTGCATCTGTCTCATAGTCTTCATCAATTATTGTAGCTGCATCTGTCTCATAGTCTTCATCAATTATTGTAGCTGCATCTGTCTCATAGTCTTCATCAATTATTGTAGCTGCGTCTGTCTGATAGTCTTCATCAATTATTGTAGCTGCATCTGTCTCATAGTCTTCATCAATTATTGTAGCTGCATCTGTCTGATAGTCTTCATCAATTATTGTAGCTGCATCTGTCTCATAATCTTCATCAATTATTGTAGCTGCATCTGTTATTCATTTGAATAACTTTGACGTTTGCATATGCAGTATCCATTTTTTTCTGAAATCATCATTGACTGGGAACTACAAATATGGCCACATTGTGTAGTTTATTTTTCGAACCCTAATCGGATTCTTATCAATATATTAACCAGTATCAATATAATATGCCTGTAAATTGATATGTACCCCATGGCCGCCAGGGGGATGGGATTGAACAAATATGTCTGATTCACCCCAAATATATTTTGTGCCAAGCCACAAATCTGAGCTACCAAAAACAAAAAATATAATTTTGGGGGATTCCATGACCAGAAAAGGCTTGTTAAAATATAAGGTTTTCTAGGGGTGTATAGAGCTTCATGTCTTATTAAATAGAAGGTTTTCTAGGGGTGTATAGAGCTTCATGTCTTATTAAATAGAAGGTTTTCTAGGGGTGTATAGAGCTTCATGGCTTGTTAAATAGAAGGTTTTCTAGGGGGGTATAGAGCTTCATGGCTTGTTAAATAGAAGGTTTTCTAGGGGTCTATAGAGCTTCATGTCTTGTTAAATAGAAGGTTTTCTAGGGGTGTATAGAGCTTCATGGCTTGTTAAATAGAAGGTTTTCTAGGGGTGTATAGAGCATCATGGCTTGTTAAATAGAAGGTTTTCTAGGGGTGTATAGAGCTTCATGGCTTGTTAAATAGAAGGTTTTCTAAGGGTGTATAGAGCTTCATGGCTTGTTAAATAGAAGGTTTTCTAGGGGTGTATAGAGCTTCATGGCTTGTTAAATAGAAGGTTTTCTAGGGGTGTATAGAGCTTCATGGCTTGTTAAATAGAAGGTTTTCTAAGGGTGTATAGTGCTTCATGGAAGAAAACTGTGTGTGTATGAATGTAAATGTTTATAAAAACTGTTTTAAATTGATATTGGAGCCCTGAGAACCTGGGAAGTATAATTTTTAAACATTCTACACCCTTTATATTGCCATTCAACCCCTACACCCATTATCCTCATAATGTCCATAACCTCACCTCTGTGCCCATTATCCACATAATGTCCATAACCTCACCTCTATACTCATTATCCACATAATGTCCATTACCTCACCTCTGTGCCCATTATCCTCATAATGTCCATAACCTCACCTCTGTGCCCATTATCCACATAATGTCCATAACCTCACCTCTATACTCATTATCCTCATAATGTCCATAACCTCACCTCTATAACCATTATCCTCATAATGTCCATAACCTCACCTCTGTGCCCATTATCCACATAATGTCCATAACCTCACCTCTATACTCATTATCCACATAATGTCCATTACCTCACCTCTATACCCATTATCCTCATAATGTCCATAACCTCACCTCTATACCCATTATCCTCATAATGTCCATAACCTCACCTCTATACCCATTATCCTCATAATGTCCATTACCTCACCTCTGTTGCCATGGTTATCAGGACAGCATATTTCTGATAACAAGACAGTTATGTACTGAATTCTCACTGTCTATCCAAATAGAGCAGCTGGGCAATGATTTGGCATTCACCTTCAGACAATACATCCCTCTGTTAAGTAACCCACAGAACCCAAGCAGATAAACACACCTTCAGACAACACATCCCTCTGTTAAGTAGCCCACAGAACCCAAGCAGATAAACACACCTTCCGACAATACATCCCTCTGTTAAGTAGCCCACAGAACCCAAGCAGATAAACACACCTGTCACAATACATCCCTCTGTTAAGTAGCCCACAGAACCCAAGCAGATAAACACACCTGTCACAATACATCCCTCTGTTAAGTAGCCCACAGAACCCAAGCAGATAAACACACCTTCAGACAATACATCCCTCTGTTAAGTAGCCCACAGAACCCAAGCAGATAAACACACCTGTCACAATACATCCCTCTGTTAAGTAGCCCACAGAACCCAAGCAGATAAGCACACCTGTCACAATACATCCCTCTGTTAAGTAGCCCACAGAACCCAAGCAGAAAAACACACCTGTCACAATACATCCCTCTGTTACGTAGCCCACAGAACCCAAGCAGATAAACACACCTTCAGACAATACATCCCTCTGTTAAGTAGCCCACAGAACCCAAGCAGCATGTCAATATGATACAGTAGTAGTCCACAGAACCCAAGCAGCATGTCAATATGATACAGTAGTAGTCTACAGAACCCAAGCAGCATGTCAATATGATACAGTAGTAGTCTACAGAACCCAAGCAGCATGTCAATATGATACAGTAGTAGTCTACAGAACCCAAGCAGCATGTCAATATGATACAGTAGTAGTCTACAGAACCCAAGCAGCATGTCAATATGATACAGTAGTATTCTACAGAACACAAGCAGCATGTCAATATGATACAGTAGTAGTCTACAGAACCCAAGCAGCATGTCTATATGATACAGTAGTAGTCTACAGAACCCAAGCAGCATGTCAATATGATGCATTAGTAGTCTACAGAACCCAAGCAGCATGTCAATATGATACAGTAGTAGTCTACAGAACCCAAGCAGCATGTCAATATGATACAGTAGTAGCCTATAGAACCCAAGCAGCATGTCAATATGATACAGTAGTAGTCTACAGAACCTCTATTACAGATCTATATGTATTATAATCTATATCTCCACCTAGTCTATTATAGATCTATATGTATTATAATCTATATCTCCACCTAGTCTATTATAGATCTATATGTATTATAATCTATATCTCCACCTAGTCTATTACAGATCTATATGTATTATAATCTATATCTCCACCTAGTCTATTATAGATCTATATGTATTATAATCTATTTCTCCACCTAGCCTATTATAAGTCTATAATAAACTCCTCTCTGAAGATGTGCTTATTATCACATATAGTCCTATATTGCGTAGCCTATTTGAAGAACAGTCGGCAATATAATAAGCTATAATAATTTGTTCCCTGTTACAAATGGTAACAGGAGCCCTGCTCAGACTAAATAGTGGTAACACTGTATCAGCCCCTTCAAAACACCCTAAATAGTGGTAACACTTTATCAGCCCCTTCAAAACACCCTAAATAGTGGTAACACTGTATCAGCCCCTTCATAACACCCTAAATAGTGGTAACACTGTATCAGCCCCTTCATAACACCCTAAATAGTGGTAACACTGTATCAGCCCCTTCAAAACACCCTAAATAGTGGTAACACTGTATCAGCCCCTTCATAACACCCTAAATACTGGTAACACTTTATCAGCTCCTTCATAACACCCTAAATAGTGGTAACACTGTATCAGCCCCTTCATAACACCCTAAATAGTGGTAACACTGTATCAGCCCCTTCATAACACCCTAAATACTGGTAACACTTTATCAGCTCCTTCATAACACCCTAAATAGTGACAACACTGTATCAGCTCCTTCATAACACCCTAAATAGTGGTAACACTGTATCAGCCCCTTCAAAACACCCTAAATAGTGGTAACACTGTGTCAGCCCCTTCATAACACCCTAAATAGTGGTAACACTTTATCAGCTCCTTCATAACACCCTAAATAGTGGTAACACTGTATCAGCCCCTTCATAACACCCTAAATAGTGGTAACACTGTATCAGCCCCTTCAAAACACCTGAATTCTTAATGACATCCCTCACGCAGGTTCACTGATTACGGAATTTGCCTTCATATTCAATCTAAGTATTTGCTTTTGCTGATTGTTTTCTCATTACTCATGAATCACGATGACTACAAAAGTGACTCATAACCTGTACCAATCAGAATTGCGCCAGGTGCCTATCTTAGTAGGTTATAGTTTGGGAAATTTATCATGTAAAATTATATATTTTTTTATTCAATTGACGTCAATTAATTTTGGTATAACAACTATTAAATAATATTGTCACGTCCTGACCAGCAGAGGGAGTAGTGGTGTAGTATTTTGGTCAGGACGTGGCAGAAGAAGTCTGTATGTGTTGTCTATTATGTCTGTTTCTGTGTTAGTCTTGTGACTCCTGATCAGGAACAGCTGGGGATCGTTGTTCCTGATTGGGAGTCATATATTTAGGAGTATGTTTGACACTTGGGTTTGTGGGTGGTTGTGCTAACACTGCTAGTCTTTTGTTTGTACGTAGCTTGTTAGCCTGTAGTTATTGTTTTTCCTGTGGATGCTTTGCTCGTATATATTAAAAAGATGAGTCCACATTCCGTCTGCAGTTTGGTCCATTCAACACGGCAACAACCGTTACAAATATGCTGCTGTAAATAGGCATACTAGGTTATTGTCCTACCATCAGCCAGTTAGCTTCAACAGGACACATGTCCTACCATCAGCCAGTTAGCTTCAACAGGACACATGTCCTACCATCAGCCAGTAAGCTTCAACAGTACACATGTCCTACCATTTGAAATGATGGTGTGAGGAACACTTCCCTGCTGAAATATATGGGTTGGTCAACAGTACATTCCACTCCATATCAGATTTTCATTGATACACCGTTAACTGATTTAAAGTTAAACATAAAAACAAGTGATAGGCTACTGTTAGATAGTGATAGGCTCCTGTTAGATATTGATAGCCTACTGTTAGATAGTGATAGGCTCCTGTTAGATAGTTATAGGTTACTGTTAAATAGTGATAGGCTACTGTTAGATAGTGATAGGTTACTGTTAGATAGTGATAGGCTACTGTTAGATAATGATAGGCTACTGTTAGATAATGATAGGCTACTGTTAGATAGTGATAGGCTACTGTTAGATAATGATAGGCTACTGTTAGATAGGGATAGGTTACTGTTAGATAGTGATAGGCTACTGTTAGATAGTGATAGGCTACTGTTAGATAGTGATAGGCTACTGTTAGATATTGATAGGCTACTGTTAGATAATGATAGGCTACTGTTAGATAGGGATAGGTGACTGTTAGATAGTGATAGGCTACTGTTAGATAGTGATAGGCTACTGTTAGATAATGATAGGCTACTGTTAGATAATGATAGGCTACTGTTAGATAGGGATAGGTTACTGTTAGATAGTGATAGACTACTGTTAGGTAGTGATAGGCTACTGTTAGATAGTGATAGGTTACTGTTAGATAGTGATAGGCACTGTTAGATAGTGATAGGCTACTGTTAGGTAGTGATAGGCTACTGTTAGGTAGTGATAGGCTACTGTTAGATAGTGATAGGCTACTGTTAGATAATGATAGGCTACTGTTAGATAGTGATAAGCTACTGTTAGATGGTGATAGGCCACTGTTAGATAGTGATAGGCCACTGTTAGATAGTGATAGGCTACTGTTAGATAGTGATAGGCTACTGTTAGATAGTGATAGGCTACTGTTAGATAGTGATAGGCCACTGTTAGATAGTGATAGCCTACTGTTAGATAGTGATAGGCTACTGTTAGATAGTGATAGGCCACTGTTAGATAGTGATAGGCTACTGTTAGATAGTGATAGGCTACTGTTAGATAGTGATAGGCTACTGTTAGATAACAAGCTGAACTAGCTGCTAAAGAGGCTCACCAGTTGAGTTCATCAGGAACTTAGTGGATTCATCTAACAATCCTAATCACCAGCTGATACATTGTAATCTCATACACAGGGTTCACCTTCCACCTAGAAAACATCATTTAATGAAAATCATAACCTCTCCTCTGTGTGGTCTATGTAATGAAGACCTTCCACCTAGAAAACATAATGTAATGAAAATCCGAACCTCTCCACTGTGTGATCTATGTAATCAAGACCTTCCACCTAGAAAACATCATTTAAGGGTTAAGGTTAGGCATTATTTCTGAATTATTAAGGGTTAAAGGTTAACCAGGAAATGAGTGTGTAGAACTGGGATTGAACACGTGACCCTCTGAGCCGGAGCTCACGCCCTAGCAACACCCAAGCCTACTTGATGGTAATAAAGCTCACCGTTTCCCCTCGCAACACCCAAGCCTACTTGATGGTGATAGAGCTCACCGTTTCCCCTAGCAACATCCAAGCCTACTTGATGGTGATAGAGCTCACCGTTTCCCCTAGCAACATCCAGCCTACTTGATGGTGATAGAGCTCACCTTTGCCCCCTAGCGGTGGGTTTTAAAGGCATCTCCCGACGTCCTCGGGACATGGACAGACGTCCAATTTGGAAGTGAATCTTGAGTGACCTGGCTGGCCTGTTGTGTGCTGATATGTATCACTGTAACGGTTAAAGCTGATCTCTGTCAACATACTGAACCTCTGTGCTGCTGTGGTGCTCTCCTCTCCCCTCTCCCCTCTCCTCTCTCTCCTCTCCTCTCTCCTCTCTCCCCTCTCCCCTCTCCTCTCTCTCCTCTCCTCTCCTCTCGTCTCTTCTCATCTCTTCTCTCTCTCCGCTCTCCTCTCTCCTCTCTTCTCTCTCCCCTCTCATCTCTCTCCTCTCTTCTCTCTCCTCTCTCTCCTCTCTTCTCCGTTCTCTATCGCTCTCTCTCATGGTTCTCTCGCTCTACCTCTCCCTTCTCTGTCTCTCTCTCTCTCTCTCTCTCTGTTCTCTACCTCTACCTCTAACTCTCCTTTCTCTCTCTCTCTGTTCTCTCTCTCTCTACCTCTCCTCTCTCTCTCTCTCTCTCTCTCTCTCTCTCTCTCTCTCTCTCTCTCTCTCTCTCTGTCTGTTCTCTACCTCTACCTCTCCTTTCTCTCTCTCTCTGTTCTCTCGCTCTACCTCTCCCTTCTCCCTCTCTGGTTGTTGTCTGACACAGGTCACTGAGTTCTGAGTCTGTCTGACTGTGATACATTAACAGGTCACTGAGCTCTGAGTCTGTCTGACTGTGATACATTAACAGGTCACTGAGCTCTGAGCCTGTCTGACTGTGATACATTAACAGGTCACTGAGCTCTGAGTCTGTCTGACTGTGATACATTAACAGGTCACTGAGCTCTGAGCCTGTCTGACTGTGATACATTAACAGGTCACTGAGCTCTGAGTCCGTCTGACTGTGATACATTAACAGGTCACTGAGCTCTGAGCCTGTCTGACTGTGATACATTAACAGGTCACTGAGCTCTGAGCCTGTCTGACTGTGATACATTAACAGGTCACTGAGCTCTGAGCCTGTCTGACTGTGATACATTAACAGGTCACTGAGCTCTGAGCCTGTCTGACTGTGATACATTAACAGGTCACTGAGCTCTGAGCCTGTCTGACTGTGATACATTAACAGTGACTGGAGGAGCAGGGAGAACACACTGACACGTGGATGAATACACCCGTGTGTGTGTGTGTGTGTGTGTGTGTGTGTGTGTGTGTGTGTGTGTGTGTGTGTGTGTGTGTGTGTGTGTGTGTGTGTGTGTGTGTGTGTGTGTGTGTGTGTCAGTGCCTAACCTTGAACAGAGCACGATGCTGATGTTGTTTGACGTTAATGAAATGTTTTTGTATTTGTTTTTTATTTAGTTGAACTAATCCATGGCCAAAGGACAGGCTTGGACACACACACACACACACACACACACACACACACACACACACACACACACACACACACACACACACACACACACACACACACACACACACACACACACACACGAAGAAAGGTCTTCAGACTAAACTTTTCTGACAGCAAACTACGCTCTAGCGCCCCCACAAAGCCTCATGTCTCTCCCTTCATCCCTCCATCTTCCTCTGTCATCTCTCTTCCTCCCTCTGTCATCTCCCTTCATCCCTCCATCTTCCTCCCTCTGTCATCTCTCTCTTTCCCTCGTCATATCTCTCCCTCGTCATCTCTCTCTTTCCCTCGTCAGCTCTCTCTTTCCCTCGTCAGCTCTCTCTTTCCCTCATCATCTCTCTCTTTCCCTCATCATCTCTCTCTTTCCCTCGTCATCTCTCTCTTTCCCTCGTCATCTCCCTCTGTCCCTCATCATCTCTCTCTTTCCCTCATCATCTCTCTCTTTCCCTCGTCATCTCTCTCTTTCCCTCGTCATCTCTCTCTGCATCCTTCTGTCTCCTTCCATCCCTCTCCCCCTCACACCTCAAGGGACATATTTATCAAATTTATCTCTCAACATGCTTCCTTAACCTTACTGTAATCCCCCTCTCTTTATATCTCTCCATCTCTCCCTCATCCCTCCATCTCTCCCTCCATCCTTCCATCTCTTCCTCCATCTTCCCCTTCATCTCTGCATCCTTTCATCTCTTCCATCTCTCCCTCCATCCTTCCATCTCTCCCTCCATCCTTCCATCTCTCCCACCATCCTTCCATCTCTTCCATCTCCCCCTCCCATCTCCCCCTCCCTCCTTCCATCTCTTCCTTCCTCCCTCCTCCATCCTTCCATCTCCCCCTCCATCCTAACATCTCCCCCTCCATCCTTCCATCTCTTCTTCCATCTCCCCCTCCCTCCTTCCATCTCTTCCTCATCCTTCCATCTCTTCATCCATCCTTCCATCTCCCCTCCCTCCTTCCATCACCCACTCCATCCTTCATCTCTTCCTCCATCCTTCCATCTCTCCCTCCGTCCTTTCATCTCTCCCTCCGTCCTTCCATCTCTCCCATCTCTCTCACATTTTCATTTAAGTTCAAATCAGCTTCATTAGTATGATGAGACATCGTCTCTAACGCTGCCAAAACAAACGTGTAGGATGATGGTGTTTCCATGCTGACGAGGGCATAATAATACACAATGACTGATGGTGACTCATAGAACAGAGGATAACGATTAGCAAATATTATAGTGTCTGTCACTCTCTGGGGCTCTCTCTCTCACCCTCTGGTTAAGTGTGCCTTGAATTCTAAATAAATCACAGACAGTGTCACCAGCAAAGCGCCCCCACAACACCTCCTCCTCCATGCTTCACGGTGGGAACCACACATGCGGAGATCATCCGTTCACCTACTCTGCATCTCACAGAGACATGACGGTTGGAACCAAAAATAGCCAATTTGGACTCATCAAAGGACAGATTTCCACCAGTCTAATGTCCATTGCTTGTGTTTCTTGTCCCAAGCAAGTCTCTTCTTCTTATTGGTGTCCTTTAGTAGTGGTTTCTTTGCAGCAATTTCACCATGAAGGCCTGATTCATGCAGTCTCCTCTGAACAGTTGATTTTGAGATGTCTGTTACTTGAACTCTATGAAGCATTTATTTGGGCTGCTATTTCTGAGGCTGGTAACTCTAATGAACTTGTCCTCTGCAGCAGAGGTAACTCTGGGTAATCTATTCTGGTCCTCATGATAGCCAGTTTCATCATAGCGCTTGATGGTTTTTGCGACTGCACTTTTGAAATGTCTTGAAATTTCCGTGTTGTCTGACCTAATGCTTTGGGTGATGTATTGTTGTCTCTAACTTCTTGCCCTTTGTGCTGTTGTCTGTGCCCAATAATACTTGTACCATGTTTAATGCAGCTACAATGTTGTGTTGCTACCATGTTGTGTTGCTACCATGTTGTGGTGCTACCATGTTGGTCTGCTACCATGTTGGGCTCCTACCATGTTGTGTTGCTACCATGTTGGGCTGCTACCATGTTGTGTTTCTACCATGTTGGGCTGCTACCATGTTGTGTTGCTACCATGTTGGGCTGCTAACATGTTGTGTTTCTACCATGTTGTGCTGCTACCATGTTGTGTTCCTACCATGTTGTGTTTCTACCATGTTGTGTTGCTACCATGTTGGGCTGCTACCATGTTGTGTTGCTACCATGTTGTGTTGCTGCCATGTTGTGTTGCTGCCATGTTGTGTTGCTACCATGTTGGGCTCCTACCATGTTGTGTTTCTGCCATGTTGTGTTTCTACCATGTTGGGCTGCTGCCATGTTTTCTACCATGTTGTGTTGCAATCATGTTGGGCTGCTGCCATGTTGTGTTGCTGCCATGTTGTTGTCTTAGTTCTCTCTTTATGTAGTGGTGTGTTGTCTCTCTTGTTGTGATGTGTGTTTTGTAACCTATATTTTTAATCCCAGCCCCCGTCCCTGCAGGAGGCCTTTTTCCTTTTGATAGGCCGTTATTGTAAATAAGAATTTGTTCTTAACTGACTTGCCTAGTTAAATAAAAGGTTAAACAAATAGATTATTATATACTGTGTATATATATATATATATATATCTGTAGATATGCTTTGGAACTATCCAAATAAAGTGAAACACAAGTTGAGCTTCGTTGACAGTCTACAGACTATCTACCTCACATTCAACTATGTATCAACTGATGAACACTTTAGTTTCCCTCTGTAGATCTGCTTTGGGACGATCCATATAAAGACTGTTTAATTAAGTTAATATGCAGTAATCACTCAACACATCCAACATGTGTAACTGTTGTTGGGATGACTGAAATGGCCTTTTGACACAGGAGCACATGGAGAAATACATCAATATGTATAATTTCTGTACAGCACTTTGTGACATCAGCTGATGTAAGAAGGGCTTTATCAATACATTTGATTGGTTGATTGATAAACGGCCAAGATGTTCAACTGTTCCTAGATGACGAGCAGGGTCAGAGACATCTCAGACTTGCATGTATTTAGAATAGATTCAAAAGTCTTAAGATAGTTGTTAAGACAATATACTGACCATTATAGGAAACAACTGGGTCTCTAAGTACATATATTAAATATATGATATGTAACAAATCATTTAACACCTTTTGTTGACTAACATAAAGTTATTTATTTTCTTTACAAACATTTACCTGTCATTTCCCATTGCCAGTGATAAGGTACTCATCTCCACATTTACCTATAGACTGTTCCATGATATTCTCTATAGTAACACAGTCTATATATCCTGTTGTATATTTTATTATAGGGAACACAGTCTATATATCCTGTTGTACATTTTATTATATTATGATCTCGCCATCACGGTTGACAACTCCCTTGTGTCCTCCTCCCAGAGTGCTAAGAACCTTGGCGTGATTCTGGACAACACCCTGTCGTTCTCCACTAACATCAAGGCGGTGACCCGATCCTGTAGGTTCATGCTCTACAACATTCGCAGAGTACGACCCTGCCTCACACAGGAAGCGGCGCAGGTCCTAATCCAGGCACTTGTCATCTCCCGTCTGGATTACTGCAACTCGCTGTTGGCTGGGCTCCCTGCCTGTGCCATTAAACCCCTACAACTCATCCAGAACGCCGCAGCCCGTCTGGTGTTCAACCTTCCCAAGTTCTCTCACGTCACCCCGCTCCTCCGCTCTCTCCACTGGCTTCCAGTTGAAGCTCGCATCCGCTACAAGACCATGGTGATTGCCTACGGAGCTGTGAAGGGAACGGCACCTCCATACCTTCAGGCTCTGATCAGGCCCTACACCCAAACAAGGGCACTGCGTTCATCCACCTCTGGCCTGCTGGCCCCCCTACCTCTGAGGAAGCACAGTTCCCGCTCAGCCCAGTCAAAACTGTTCGCTGCTCTGGCACCCCAATGGTGGAACAAGCTCCCTCACGACGCCAGGACAGCGGAGTCAATCACCACCTTCCGGAGACACCTGAAACCCCACCTCTTTAAGGAATACCTAAGATAGGATAAAGTAATCCTTCTAACCCCCCTTAAAAGATTTAGATGCACTATTGTAAAGTGGTTGTTCCACTGGATATCATAAGGTGAATGCACCAATTTGTAAGTCGCTCTGGATAAGAGCGTCTGCTAAATGACTTAAATGTAAATGTAATGTAAATGTAAATTATAGAGAACATAGTCTATATATCCTGTTGTACATTTTATTATAGGGAACACAGTCTATATATCCTGTTGTATATTTTATTATAGAGAACATCATGGAACAGTCTATATACCCTGTTGTACATTTTATTATAGGGAACATCATGGAACAGTCTATATATCCTGTTGTATATTTTATTATAGAGAACATCATGGAACAGTCTATATATCCTGTTGTACATTTTATTATAGGGAACACAGTCTATATATCCTGTTGTACATTTTATTATAGGGAACACAGTCTATATATCCTGTTGTATATTTTATTATAGGGAACACAGTCTATATATCCTGTTGTACATTGTATTATAGGGAACACAGTCTATATATCCTGTTGTACATTTTATTATAGGGAACACAGTCTATATATCCTGTTGTATATTTTATTATAGGGAACACAGTCTATATATCCTGTTGTATATTTTATTATAGGGAACACAGTCTATATATCCTGTTGTATATTATATTATAGGGAACACAGTCTATTTATCCTGTTTTATATTTTATTATAGAGAACACAGTCTATATATCCTGTTGTACATTTTATTATAGGGAACACAGTCTATATATCCTGTTGTACATTTTATTATAGGGAACACAGTCTATATATCCTGTTGTACATTTTATTATAGGGAACACAGTCTATATATCCTGTTGTACATTTTATTATAGAGAACACAGTCTATATATCCTGTTGTACATTTTATTATAGAGAACACAGTCTATATATCCTGTTGTATATTTTATTATAGGGAACACAGTCTATATATCCTGTTGTATATTTTATTATAGGGAACACAGTCTATATATCCTGTTGTATATTTTATTATTAGGGAACACAGTCTATATATCCTGTTGTACATTTTATTATAGGGAACATCATGGAACAGTCTATATATCCTGTTGTACATTTTATTATAGGGAACACAGTCTATATATCCTGTTGTATATTTTATTATAGGGAACACAGTCTATATATCCTGTTGTATATTATATTATAGGGAACACAGTCTATTTATCCTGTTTTACATTTTATTATAGAGAACACAGTCTATATATCCTGTTGTATATTTTATTATAGGGAACACAGTCTATATATCCTGTTGTATATTTTATTATAGGGAACACAGTCTATATATCCTGTTGTATATTTTATTATTAGGGAACACAGTCTATATATCCTGTTGTACATTTTATTATAGGGAACATCATGGAACAGTCTATATATCCTGTTGTACATTTTATTATAGGGAACATCATGGAACAGTCT
This sequence comes from Salmo salar, assembly GCF_905237065.1. NCBI lineage: Eukaryota > Metazoa > Chordata > Actinopteri > Salmoniformes > Salmonidae > Salmo > Salmo salar. Next base: position 62,377 of record NW_025548814.1, on the reverse strand, counting down.
ATATATCCTGTTGTACATTTTATTATAGGGAACATCAAATGGGACAAACACTGCATTGAAACCCTGCATGCAGAGTTCTGTAAGATTCTCCTACGTGTCCAGAGGAAAACTACAAACAATGCATGCAGGGCAGAATTAGGCCAATATCCACTAATAATAAAAACTCAAAAAAGAGCAATTAAGTTTTGGAAACATCTAAAATACAGTGACCCTCTCATATCATTACCTGCAATGCCAAGAGCTGAGCAAAGAAAAGAGTCCCCTCATCCAGCTGGTCCTGGGGCTGAGTTCACAAACCTGTTCTACTAACACACTGAAGCCTCAGGACCCTCATCCAGCTGGTCCTGGGGCTGAGTTCACTAACCTGTTCTAGTAACACACTGAAGCCTCAGGACCAGAACATCCAATCAATCAGAATAAACCAAATCACAACACAGTCAAAACAAAACTACATTGCTTATTGGGAAACACAAGCACAAGCACAAAGCAAAATGCAGTGCTATCTGGCCCTAAATCGACATTACACCGTGGCTAACTATCTGACCATGGTTACTGATCAAAACCTTAGAAAAACCTTGACAAAGTACAGGCTCAGTGAGCACAGCCTTGCCATTGAGAAGGGTAGACACAGGAAAACCTGTCTCCCTGTAGAGGAAAGGCTGTGCAACCACTGCACCACAGCAGAACCTGAGACGGAGCTGCATTTCCTGACAAAATGTCAAAAATATAAAACAATTAGAGAGTGTCATTTCCCCAAATTTGAAACCCTTATTCAAGGTTTCAGAGACCTCTCTGATGAGGATAGGCTACCCGTCCTGTTGGGGGAGGACGCAGAGAGCTGTGTGTTGGCAGCGCACTACATTGCTGCCTGCCATAAGTTGAGGGACAGTGTCTGACAGACCAATCAACCTGCACATGTCCTCTACTGTATGCTTATTGTTATTGTTGAATGTCTGGTTATTTTGACCCTTGGTTATTGTTGTTACTGTTGTCCCGTTGACAATTTTGATTCTCATTTTTATATTGTAAATATCCAAAATAAGCTTTGGCAATATGTAAATTTTTACGTCATGCCAATAAAGCGAATTGAAATTGAAATTGAAAATTGAAATTGAGAAGAGAGCAGAGAACAGAGAGAGAGCAGAGAACAGAGAGAAGAGAGCAGAGAGAGAGAAGAGAGCAGAGAGAAGAGAGCAGAGAAGAGAGTGCAGAGCAGAGAGTGCAGAGCAGAGAGTGCAGAGCAGAGAGAGGAGGCTGAGAGAGCAGAGAGAGTGACTAGAGAGTGAGAGAGCAGAGAGCAGAGAGAGTGACTAGAGAGTGAGAGAGCAGAGAGCAGAGAGTGAGAGCAGAGAGAGAGAGCAGAGAACAGAGAGGGAGAGAGCAGAGAACAGAGAGAGCAGAGAGTGAGAAGAGAGCAGAGAGAGAGAAGAGAGAGCAGAGAACAGAGAGAGAGAGCAGAGAACAGAGAGAGAGAGCAGAGAGAGCAGAGCGGAGAGCAGAGGGAGCAGAGGGAGAGAGAGCAGAGAAGAGAGAGCAGAGAGAAAGAGAAAGCAGAGAAAGTGACTAGAGCGTGAGAGAGCAGAGAGTGAGAAGAGAGCAGAGAGAGAGGAGAGCAGAGAGCAGAGAACAGAGAGCGGAGAGTAGAGAGAGGGCAGAGAGAGCAGAGAACAGAGAGAGAGAGAGCAGAGAAAAGCGAGAGAAAGCAGAGAGAGCAGAGAACAAAGAGCAGAGCAGAGAGAAGGCAGAGAGCAGAGAGAGCAGAGAGAGAGAAAATAGAGCAGAGAGAGAGCAGAGAGCAGAGAGCAGAGAGAGAGAGAGAGAGAGGGCAGAGAGAGCAGAGATCAGAGAGCAGAGAACAGAGAGAGAGAGAGCAGAGAACAGAGAGAAGAGAGCAGAGAGAGAAGAGAGAGAGCAGAGAAAGCAGAGCGGAGCGCAGAGAACAGAGAGAAGGGAGAGAGAGCAGAGAGAGAGAGAGTGCACGGAAAGCAGAGAGAGTGACTAGAGAGTGAGAGAGCAGAGAGTGAGAAGAGAGCAGAGAGAGAAGAGAGGGCAGAGAACAGAGAGAGAGAGAGAGAGCAGAGAGAGCGAGCAGAGAGAGCAGAGAAAAGCGAGAGAGAAAGCAGAGAGAGCAGAGAACAGAGAGCAGAGCAGAGAGAGCAGAGAGAGAGCAGAGTGCAGAGAGTGAAAGAGCAGAGAGAGAGAAGACAGAGAGCAGAGAGAGCAGAGAGAAAGCAGAGAGCAGAGAGCAGAGAACACAGAGACAGCTGTGAGAGAGAGAGAGCAGAGCAGAGAGAGCAGAGAGAGAGAAAATAGAGCAGAGAGAGAGAGAGAGCGCAGGGAAAGCAGAGATAGTGACTAGAGGGTGAGAGAGCATAGAGAGAGAAGAGAGGGCAGAGAGCAGAGAACAGAGAGAGAGAGCAGAGAAAAAGAGAGCAGAGAGCAGAGGGAGAGAGAGCAGAGAGAAGACAGGGCAGAGAGATAGAGCAGAGAACACAGAGAGAGCAGAGAACAGAGAGCGCAGGGAAAGCAGACAGCAGAGAGAGAGAGAGAGAGAGTGCAGGTAAAGCAGAGAGAGAGCAGAGAGAGAGAGCAAATAGAGAGAGAAGAGCAGAGAGAGCAGAGAGAGAGCAGATAGCAGAGAGCGGAGAAAAGAGAGAAAGCGGCAGAGCAGAGTGCAGAGCAGAGAGCAGAGAGCAGAGAACAGAGAGAGAGCAGAGAACAGAGAGAGAGAGCAGAGAGTGAGAAGAGAGCAGAGAGCAGAGAACAGAGAGATCAGAGAGAGCAGAGAGAGCAGAGAGGAGAGCAGAGAGAGAAGATAGAGAGCGCAGGGAAAGCAGAGAGAGTGACTAGAGAATGAGAGAGCAGAGAGTGAGAAGAGAGCAGAGAGAGAGGAGAGCAGTGTCGTGTCTTTGGGTTACCATTAAACGTAAGATATGTTTATCAATTAGCTCCCTGTAATTATTATCACGCGATTAAACTGATTAATCGTTTAATTGTAATTAACTAGGAGATCGGGGCACCAAGGAGAATATTCAGATTACAAAGCTATAATTTTCCTAATATAACTTTCCTGTACTATAACATTATATATTATATTCTATTATAGTATAGGCCGATTATCCTCTAGTTTAAATGGTGTATCATTCTCATTCCAAACGTCGTAAATTGTTGTATCTGCACGAACCCAGTCTTTACTAAAATCATCCATACATCAATTGTCTTAAAATCATTTATTTACTACACTAAGTAATTAACAGAAAAACATACAAACAGTCATTATCGTCACAAAGGATTGTTAGAGGAATGTGCCCTTGTGGGCTAAACAGGCAGGTCGGCCTGTTGAACAATGGGTCATAAACGGTCAGCTGTGGCAGTTACACAGAGTTCATTAATATTAACAATTGACAATTGAAGGCTCACTCATTCGGGAACAATTGCAATCAATATATATTTACGCTCATGTGTGTCGTGATCCTTGTTCGAGAGTTATGTTCTGTTGGGGAGTTTTGTCCGCGTTCTCTCTCTCTCTCTCTTGGTTAGAATGGATCTTTCAGAGCGACATTCATTAATGTCGTCATCGAATGGTTGTTTCGTTGGTCTTCGCGTTCAATTATATAATTTACTTAGCTGCAGACTAATAATTAATATCAAAGACTTGTTCTTATTCTGTCGGTATCAATAGTCTAAAAGTTAACCACGTGGTATGGTTCACTTTCAGTAGAGGAATTAGATGGTAGAACCTATGTGGCCACGGAGTGTAGAGAGTCTGGAGAAATGTAAATCAGGGGGTGTTTTATAGTGCCCATAGAACAGCTTGTCAAATGACGCCTGGTCCTGTATGGGTCCCTGGGGGCGTGCCTATGACTGAGTTAGATTTGGTTACAGAAATACAATTCTATCACATTACATCAGTACAATAGCATCTCAATGTCTTACAAAAGCTTTATCCTTATTAATACATTCCATACACCCATATGATGCAAGTCTTAAGCTGAGTCTATTATATAAACAGTTTTATGGTAATATGGCTATATTGTCTCTTCTGAGTATCACAAAATTGTACCAAGCGGATCAGTTCGTAGCTGGATTCTTCACCAATCTTCCATACCTTCTCCAGAACACAAAATGTCGCTTGGCTCTCCAATTCTATGAGTTGGAAGAATTTCCTGTGTCTCTCTATGGGCCATGTGGCCAGAGACTCTCCTGGAATTTTAGAGTTTTTACGACCCTTTACACACAGGGTGGATTGGGTGCAAAAGGGAGGGGTCAACTGTCCTCCCTGTACCAAAAGAGGCCAACGTCATGACAGCAGATAGCAGAGAACAGAGAGAGAGCAGAGAACAGCGAGCAGAGAGCGGAGAGCAGAGAGAGAAGAGAGAGAGCAGAGAGAGAGCGCAGGGAAAGCAGAGAGAGTGACTAGAGAGTGAGAGAGCAGAGAGTGAGAAGAGAGGGCAAAGAGAGCAGAGAACAGAGAGAGAGAGCAGAGAGAGAGGGAGCAGAGAGAGTGAGCAGAGAGCGAGCAGAGAAAAGCGAGAGAGAAAGCAGAAAGCAGAGCAGAGAGAGCTGAGAGAAAGCAGAGAGAGAGCAGAGTGCAGAGAGTGAGAGAGCAGAGAGAGAGAAGACAGAGAGCAGAGAGAGCAGAGGGCAGAGAGAGCAGAGAGAGCAGAGAACACCGAGAGACAGCTGTGAGAGAGAGAGCAGAGAGAGAAGAGGGAGAGAAATTAGAGCAGAGAGAGAGCAGAGAGCAGGGAGAGAGGGCAGAGAGAGCAGAGAACAGAGAGAGCAGAGAGTGAGAAGAGAGCAGAGAGAGCAGAGATCAGAGAGCAGAGAACAGAGAGAGAGAGCAGAGAACAGAGAGAAGAGAGCAGAGAGAGAGAAGAGAGAGAGCAGAGCGGAGCAGAGAACAGAGAGAAGAGAGCAGAGAGAGCGCACGCAAAGCAGAGAGAGTGACTAGAGAGTGAGAGAGCAGAGAGAAGAGAGGGCAGAGAGAGCAGAGAGAGAGCAGAGAGAGAGCGAGCAGAGCGAGCAGAGAAAAGCGAGCAGAGCGAGCAGAGAAAAGCGAGAGAGAACGCAGAGAGAGCAGAGCAGAGAGAGAGCAGAGAGAGAGCAGAGAGAGAGAAGACAGAGGGCAGAGGGAACAGAGGGCAGAGAGAGCAGAGCGAGAAGAGAACACCGAGAGACAGCTGTGAGAGAGAGAGAGAGAGAGCAGAGCAGAGAGAGCAGAGGGAGAGAGCAGAGAGAGCAGAGAACAGAGAGAGAGCAGAGAGAGCGAGCAGAGAGAGCAGAGAAAAGCGAGAGAGAAAGCAGAGAGAGCAGAGAAAAGCGAGAGAGAAAGCAGAGAGAGCAGAGAACAGAGAGTGAAAGAGCAGAGAGAGAGAAGACAGAGAGCAGAGAGAAAGCAGAGAGCAGAGAGAGCAGAGAACACAGAGACAGCTGTGAGAGAGAGCAGAGAGAGCAGAGAGAGAGAAAATAGAGCAGTGAGAGAGCAGAGAGAGAGGAGAGAGCAGAGCAGAGATCAGAGAGCAGAGAGAGAGAGCAGAGAACAGAGAGCAGAGAGAGAGAAGAGAGAGAGCAGAGCGGAGAGCAGAGAGAGCAGAGGGAGAGAGAGAGAAGAGAGAGAGCAGAGAGAGAGAGAGCGCAGGGAAAGCAGAGATAGTGACTAGAGGGTGAGAGAGCATAGAGAGAGAAGAGAGGGCAGAGAGAGCAGAGAGCAGAGAGAGTGCAGAGAAAAAGAGCAGAGAGAGCAGAGGGAGAGAGAGCAGAGAGAAGACAGGGCAGAGAGATAGAGCAGAGAACAGAGAGAAGAGAGCGCAGGGAAAGCAGACAGCAGAGAGAGAGCAGAGAGCAGAGAGAGAGCAGATAGCAGAGAACAGAGAGAGAGCAGCAGAGCAGAGTGCAGAGAGAGCAGAGAACAGGGAGAGAGAGAGAGAACAGAGAGAGCAGAGAGCAGAGTGAGAAGAGAGCAGAGAGAGCAGAGAACAGAGAGAGCAGAGAACAGAGAGAGCAGAGAACAGAGAGAGCAGAGCGAGAGAGCAGAGCGAGAGAGCAGAGAGTGAGAGCAGAGAGTGAGAGCAGAGCAGAGAGCAGGAAAAGCAGAGAGCAGAGAGAGTACAGAGGGAGCAGAGAGAGAGAGCAGAGATCAGGAAAAAGAGAAGAGAGCAGAGAGAGAGCAGAGAGTGAGAAGAGAGCAGAGAGAGAGAGCAGAGAACAGAGAGCAGAGCGAGCAGAGAGTGAGCAGAGAGAGAAGAGAGCAGAGAGCAGATAACAGAGAGAGAGAGCAGAGAGAGAGAAGAGAGAGGGCAGAGAGTACAGAGAGCAGGGAAAAGAGAAGAGAGCAGAGAGAGAGAGAAGAGAGTGAGAAGAGAGCAGAGAGAGAGAGCAGAGAACAGAGAGAGCAGAGAGAGAGAGAAGAGAGCAGAGAGAGAGAGCAGAGAGAGAAGAGAGAGGGCAGAGAGAGCAGAGAGATAGGAGAGAGCAGAGAGAGCAGAGCGTGCAGATGGAGCAGAGAACAGAGAGAAGAGAAAGAGCAGGCTGAGAGCAGAGAGAGTGACTAGAGAGTGAGAGAGCAGAGAGTGAGAAGAGAGGAGAGAGGTGAGGGCAGAGAGAGCAGAGGGAGAGAGAGCGAGCAGAGAGAAGACAGGGCAGAGAGATAGAGCAGAGAACACAGAAAGAGCAGAGGGAGAGAGAGAGCAGAGAACAGAGAGAAGAGAGAGCGCAGGGAAAGCAGACAGCAGAGAGAGAGAGCAGAGAGCAAATAGAGAGGGACGAGCAGAGAGAGCAGAGAGAGAAGAGAGCAGAGAGAGATAGCAGAGAGAGATAACAGAGAGAGAGAGTACAGAGGGAGCAGAGAGAGAGAGCAGGAAAAGGAGGGAGCAGAGAGATAGAGAGCAGAGAGAGAGAGCAGAGAGGGAGCAGAGAGAGCAGAGAGAGAGAAAATAGAGCAGTGAGAGAGCAGAGAGAGAGGAGAGAGAGCAGAGCAGAGATCAGAGAGCAGAGAGAGAGAGCAGAGAACAGAGAGAGAGAAGAGAGAGAGCAGAGCGGAGAGCAGAGAGAGCAGAGGGAGAGAGAGAGAGCAGAGAGAGAGAGAGCGCAGGGAAAGCAGAGATAGTGACTAGAGGGTGAGAGAGCATAGAGAGAGAAGAGAGGGCAGAGGGAGAGAGAGCAGAGAGAAGACAGGGCAGAGAGATAGAGCAGAGAACATAGAGAAGAGAGCGCAGGGAAAGCAGACAGCAGAGAGAGAGCAGAGAGCAGAGAGAGAGCAGATAGCAGAGAACAGAGAGAGAGCAGCAGAGCAGAGTGCAGAGAGAGCAGAGAACAGGGAGAGAGAGAGAGAGAACAGAGAGAGCAGAGAGCAGAGTGAGAAGAGAGCAGAGAGAGCAGAGAGAGCAGAGAACAGAGAGAGCAGAGAACAGAGAGAGTACAGAGGGAGCAGAGAGAGAGAGCAGAGATCAGGAAAAAGAGAAGAGAGCAGAGAGAGAGCAGAGAGTGAGAAGAGAGCAGAGAGAGAGAGCAGAGAACAGAGAGCAGAGCGAGCAGAGTGAGCAGAGAGAGAAGAGAGCAGAGAGCAGATAACAGAGAGAGAGAGCAGAGAGAGAGAAGAGAGAGGGCAGAGAGTACAGAGAGCAGGAAAAAGAGAAGAGAGCAGAGAGAGAGAGAAGAGAGTGAGAAGAGAGCAGAGAGAGAGAGCAGAGAACAGAGAGAGCAGAGAGAGAGAGAAGAGAGCAGAGAGCAGAGAGAGAAGAGAGAGGGCAGAGAGAGCAGAGAGATAGGAGAGAGCAGAGCAGAGAGAGCAGAGCGTGCAGATGGAGCAGAGAACAGAGAGAAGAGAAAGAGCAGGCTGAGAGCAGAGAGAGTGACTAGAGAGTGAGAGAGCAGAGAGTGAGAAGAGAGGAGAGAGGTGAGGGCAGAGAGAGCAGAGAGCAGAGAGAGCAGAGGGAGAGAGAGCGAGCAGAGAGAAGACAGGGCAGAGAGATAGAGCAGAGAACACAGAAAGAGCAGAGGGAGAGAGAGAGCAGAGAACAGAGAGAAGAGAGAGAGCGCAGGGAAAGCAGACAGCAGAGAGAGAGAGCAGAGAGCAAATAGAGAGGGACGAGCAGAGAGAGCAGAGAGAGAAGAGAGCAGAGAGAGATAGCAGAGAGAGATAACAGAGAGAGAGAGTACAGAGGGAGCAGAGAGAGAGAGCAGGAAAAGGAGGGAGCAGAGAGATAGAGAGCAGAGAGAGAGAGCAGAGAGAGATAGTACAGAGAGAGCAGAGAGAAAAGAGAGCATAGAGAGCAGGAAAAGCAGGGAGCAGAGAGAGAGAGCAGAGAGAGAGAGCAGAGAGGGAGCAGAGAGAGAGCAGAGAATAGAGAGGGAGCAGAGAGAGAGAGCAGAGAGCAGTCTGAGAGAGCAGAGAGTGAGAGAGAGCAGAGAACAGGCTGAGAGATCAGAGAGAGAGCAGAGAGAGAGCATAGAGAGCAGAGAGGGCAGAGAGAAGAGAGAGAGAGAGCAGAGAGAGAGAGAGAGCAGAGAACAGAGAGAGAACAGAGAGAGTAGAGAGGGAGAGCAGAGAGAGCAGAGAGCAGAGAGTGACCTTGTATGTAAACATTGCAATGTAAAATCAATAACTAAACTGAGAGCAGATTGTTTCAAGTATGATTTATTATGAAAAGTACAATATATCCTTGTATACTTGTACAACTATTTAGCGTATGTCCATATATAATTAAACAATTTGTTATTCAACATAAAAGACAACAAATGATCACATTGGTATTTTAACGGTGTTATTGTAAAAGGTCCTGGGTCAAGGTCCTGACAATTATAGGAAGACGCGCATGTGTGTGTGTATGTGTCCTGTTTGTTCAGCGTGTGTGTGTGTGTCCTGTGTGTGTGTGTTTGTCCAGTGTGTGTGTGTTTGTCCAGTGTGTGTGTGTGTGTGTGTGTGTGTTTGTCCAGTGTGTGTGTGTGTGTTTGTCCAGTGTGTGTGTGTGTGTGTTTGTCCAGTGTGTATGTTTGTCCAGTGTGTGTGTTTGTCCAGTGAGTGTGTTTGTCCAGTGTGTGTGTGTGTTTGAGCAGTGTGTGTTTGTCAAGTGTGTGTGTGTCCAGTGTGAGTGTGTGTGTGTCCAGTGTGAGTGTGTGTGTGTCCAGTGTGAGTGTGTGTGTGTCCAGTGTGTGTGTGAGTGTGTGTGTGTGTGTGTCCAGTGTGTGTGTGTGTGTGAGTCCAGTGTGTGTGTGTGTGTGTGTGTGTCCAGTGTGTGTGTCTGTGTGTCAAGTGTGTGTGTGTGTCAAGTGTGTGTGTGTGTGTGTCCAGTGTGTGTGTGTGTGTGTGTGTGTCAAGTGTGTGTGTGTGTGTGTGTGTGAGTCCAGTGTGTGTGTGTGTGTGTGTGTGTGTCCAGTGTGTGTGTGTGTGTGTCAAGTGTGTGTGTGTGTGTCAAGTGTGTGTGTGTGTGTGTCCAGTGTGTGTGTGTGTGTGTGTGTGTCAAGTGTGTCAAGTGTGTGTGTGTGTGTGTGTGTGTGTGTGTGTGTCCAGTGTGTGTGTGTGTGTGTGTGTCCAATGTGTGTGTGTGTCCAGTGTGTGTGTGTCCAGTGTGTTTGTGTCCAGTGTGTGTGTGTCCAGTGTGTGTGTGTGTGTGTGAGTCCAGTGTGTGTATCCAGCGTGTGTGTGTGTGTGTCCAGTGTGTGTGTGTGTGTGTCCAGTTTGTGTGTGTGTGTGTGTCCAGTGTGTGTGTGCGTGTGTGTGTGTTTGACCAGTGTGTGTGTGTGTGTGTGTGTGTGTGTGTGTGTGTGTTTGACCAGTGTGTGTGTGTATGTGTCCAGTGTGTGTGTATGTGTGTCCAGTGTGTGTGTGTGTGTGTGTGTGTGTCCACTGTGTGTGTGTGTGTGTCAAGTGTGTGTG